>NW_028320765.1:0-127907 GCF_062004578.1 Staurois parvus
TAAACAGTTTGTGATGAGGTTTAGAACGTTGTATGCCTCTTCACCAATGGAAGTGAAGAAAAGTTGAGGGCAGGGGCGGACTGACCATTTGGAAACTCGGGCACTGCCCAAGGGCCCGGGGTTAGTGGGGGGCCCCATGAGATGCCCCTGGTACCTTTTTCATAGGCTTTTTTGAGTTTGGGCAAGGACACAGGGGCCCCATGATCCCCTATTGCCCGGGGGCCCCATGAGTTGTCAGTCTGCCCCTGGTTGAGGGAGTGAAGAACCTCCTTATAAAGGCCGTTTGGCACCAAAACTGGGCCTGATGTGTGTATTTCTGTGGCCATGTAGGGTACTGGCGGAAATGCCCGGTCTTCCAGGACTTCTGCAGTGGATAGGACCCTGACAGCCTTTTTACCAATGGAGGTGGAGAGAAGTTGCTCTTAACTAATTTTCTAAGTATCAGTTCCAAACAAACGTTTTTGGAGGGAACATAAGTCTTCAGCTTCTCTAGACCTCCATCAGGGGAGAGAGGCATCTCCACCAATATTCCCAACCTCGTTGCAAACTAAACAGTGTGTGATGAGGTTTAGAACGTTGGATACCAATGGAAGTGGAGAACAGTTGGAACGTATTATTATTAATTTCATAGGATGAGTTCTAAATAAAAAAGTTTTTTTGGAGTACATCGTATCAAAACTAAGCATAAGCCTACGGTTTCCCTCAACCTCCATTGGTGGAGAGGCTTCTCCACCCACATTCCAAACCTTATGATGCACTAAACAATGTTTGATGAGGTTTAGAATGTTGGATGCCTCTATCAGGTACCTGGTGATGGAGGCCAATGGAGAGAGGGCTTCCCTTGCGGCTAAGATCCAGACTCCACTGAGAGTGGAACAGCGGGAGTCAGGCCCAAAGTGGCACAGGTCGACTGTAGGAGTGCTTGTTGGTGGTCCACCCAGGAGCACAGCTGATGCATGGAGATGAGGTCTGCAGACAGATAGCACCTGTGCAAGGTATGCAAGCCCTTCCGGGAATAAAGGATGGTTCAAGCCAAGGTCAGGTACCAGGTGGGAATCAGAGCAGATGGGATAGCCAAGGTCATACACCGAGGAGCGCGCGAGAGAGTATCCGTTAGCCAAGCAGAGGTCAGATCAGGGGTTAAGCAGAGTAGACGGGACCAGGAGCAAGCCGAGTCGGTATCAGGAAGTCGCAAGTCACGATAACACAGGAAACAGGAACAAGGTATGGGGAGCTAGAGATCATCCAGCAACTTGAGGGAGTGAAGAGCCTCCTTATAAAGGCCGTTTGGCCCCAAAACTGGGCCTGTTGTGTGTATTTCTGCGGCCATGTAGGGTACTGGCGGAAATGCCCAGTCTTCCAGGACTTCTGCCGTGGATAGGACCCTGACAGCCTCTTTATCAATGGACGTGGAGAGAAGTTGCTCTTAACTAATTTTCAAAGTATCAGTTCCAAAGAAACTTTTTTTGGAATTCATCCTATGAAAATTGAACACAAGCCTTTCAGCCTCTCTCCTCATCCAATGGTGGAGAGGAAGTCAACATTCTAAACCTGAACAGTGCGTAATAAGTTATAGAATATTGGATGCCCAGTCACCGATGTAGATGTAAAAAAAGCTGAAGGCTTGTGATCAGGGGTGGCCTGACCATTTGGAAACTCGGGCACTGCCCGAGGGCCTGGGGTCAGTAGGGGGCCCCATGAGATGCCCCTGGTACCTTTTTCATAGGCTTTTTTGAGTTTGGGCAAGGACACAGGGGCCCCATGATCCCCTATTGCCCAGGGGCCCCATGAGTTGTCAGTTCGCCCCTGCTCGTGACTAATCTTCATTGGATGAGCTCTAAAAAGGAAATGTTTTTCTGATCGCATGGTATGAAAATTGAGCAGAAGCCTTTAGCCTCTCTCTTCCTCCATTAGTGGAGCGGGAATCCACCATTTTAATCCTCATCCCGGACTGAACATTACGGATAAAGTTTAGATTGTTGAATGGAAGTGGTGAAAAGCTGAAACTTGTTAATTTCCATAGGAGGAGCTAAGAAATGTTTTTTGTAATGCATCTTATGAAAATTGAGCAGAAGCCTACAGCTTCTCTAGACCTGCATCGGTCGAGAGGCATCTCCACCAACATTCCCAACCTCGTCACATACTAAACAGTGTGTGATGAGGTTTAGAACGTTGGATGTCTCTTTACCGATGGAGAAAAGTAGCAGCTTCTGTCTAATTTTCATTTGATATGTTCTAAATAAATGTTTTTTGGAATCGATTATATTAAAATTGAGCACAAGCCTTCAGATTCTCTTCAGTTCCATTGAAGGTTTAGCATGTTGACTTCCTCTCCACCGATGGGGCCGGAGCGAACCTATATGCTGGTGACAAATTTTCTTAGGAGGAGATCTAAATAAGAAATGCAGCTTGTTTCTGCCTTGATTGGTGGAGAGGCATCCAAAATTCTAAACCAGGGGTCTCCAAACTTTATAAACAGTGGGCCAGTTTACTGTCCTTCAAAGTTTAGGGGGGTTGGACTGTGGCCAGTGGGAGAAGTAAATGTCCTGGTCAGGGGTGGACTGACCACTGGAGCACTTGGGCACTGCCCGAGGGCCCAGAGTCAGTAGGGGGCCCCATGAAATGCCCCTGATACCTTTTATAGGCTTTTTTGGGTGTGCTTTGAGTGTGACCAAGGACACAGGGGCCACATGATCCCCTATTATCCCGGGGGCCCCATGAGTTGTCAGTCCGCCCCTGGTGTCAGTGGGAGTAAACAATGCCTCATCATTCGTATTAGGGGGAGTAATAGCGCCTCATTGTTGATATCCAAGGGAGGAATAGTGCCCCATCATTGGTGTCAGTGGGAGGAATAGTGCCCCATCACTGGTGTCAGTGGGATGAATAGTGCCCCATCATTGGTGTCAGTGGGGGGAATAGTGCCCCATCATTGGTATCAGTGGGAAGAATAGTGTCCCATCATTGGTATCATTGGGGGGAATAGTGCTTCATCATTGGTGTCAGTGGGAGGAATGGTGCCCCATCATTGATGTCAGTGGGAGGAATAGTGCCCCATCATTGGTATCAGTGGGAGGAACAGTGCAAAATCATTAGTGTCCATGGGAGGAATTTGAAATGCATCCTATGAAATTAAACACCAGCCTACAGCTTGGCACCACCTCCATTAGTGGTGAGGCCAATATTCTAAACTTTATTATAATCCTTACAAAGGAGGAAAACCCTGAAACACACTGAAGCATCCAACCTCCTCCAACCTCTGATTTTTTTGGGACCTTCACAACAGTCAACCACCACTTGCATCTCAACATGAATAATATCAAAGGCCTTCAACCTGCTTTTCCTTCACAGAAGTTATTGTTCAGTTGGATCTGCAGTTGCCCTTTGGGGACTTACCTGTCACAGTAATATAAGCGATATCCGACAATGTTCTGTAAGATACGGGGGTTCCATTCTGGCCAGAGACCTCTGACTGTAGTCGTTGAACACATTTGTATGTCCCGGTGACTCTTCTGTCCACTTTATGGATATGGAGCTCCGTGTCGGAGGTGGAAAATTTGATCTTCTTGTCATCCTTGTAAAACGTGGTGTTGATCACTTTGAATGAGGATCTGCTCCGACATCTGAGGGTCAGGGGGTCTCCCTCGTATATGGAGGTAGGCCTCTGCAGTACGATATCCTCTGAAAGATAAAAGTCTTAATGTAAGAAGTTCTCCAGGAAAGAGTACACCTTCCACCCACAGAGGGGACTTCTACAGAGGAGCCCATGGCTGGGTGAAGTCCAAACCCTTATATGATATCAGGCAGGGGCGCACTGACCATTTGGAAACTTGGGCACTGCCTGAGGGCCCGGGGTCAGTAGGGGGCCCCATGAGATGCCCCTGGTACCTTTTTCATAGGCTTTTTTGAGTTTGGGCAAGGACACAGGGGCCCCATGATCCCCTATTGCCCGGGGGCCCCATGAGTTGTCAGTCTGCCCCTGATATCAGGTAATGTTGAAGAAGTCTAGTTATTATTGGAAGAGCAACCTACATATCTATTTGGTTCCAGGAGTCTCGAAGAACTAACCCCACCACAATATTCATCAAGGTGCGGCTTACACAAGATATGAAGCTCCCAGGGCCCTCCCAACCGCTTGCCAACTGCCAACAGTAAATGTACTGCTGGCGGCCGGCTTCTATAGGCACGGCAACATATCCATACTTTGTGGTGGTCACGCGTCCTGGTGCACCCCTTGGGGCATGCAGCACGGTGATTCCCAAGAAAGCTGTGTTTGGTGGACACAACGGATCGCAGTGCTTGGTTACCCGGCCGCTGTGAGCAGCTGTTAAAAAAATCTGAAGAATATGTTAAAAAAGATATATTTTTAATAATATATATTTTTTAAAATATATATTTTTAAATATATTCTTCCGATTTTTTTTTAACATATAAAAAAGTCATTTTAATATATATTTTTACATATATTTTATAAATGCATAAAAAAAATGTAGATGTAGATTTTTAAAGACATACAGTACACTTGAAATGTATTTTGAAAAATATTTTTCATATATTTTGTAATAAAAACATATTTCAACATGCAGTGTATATATATATATATTTTAAATGAAATATATTGAATAGGGCCAGAATTGTAGTATTTCTACAATGCAGTATATGTATACATGCAGTATATATATATATATACACACACTGTGTATATATATATATATATATATATTTTTTTTTTTTTTTTTTTTTAATTTAATTTATTTTTTCATTCAACATTTCAACATGCAGTGTATATATATATATATTTATTTTTTTAATTGAAATATATTTTGAAATATATTAAATATGGCCAGAATTGTAGTATTTCAAATATATTTTTCTTCCATGTGGGAATTTAGGGCCCCAAGAAATGCGATGGGCCGTCAGTACATCAGGATGGATCCATTTTCAGATATATACTGTATCCCGTAGACAGGGTCTCCAAACTACAGCCCTTCAACTATTGAAGTACTACAAGTCCCATCATACCTCTGGGTGTCTTGCCTGTGGTTGTCAGAGTCTTGCAAGGCCTCATGGGGCTCGCAGTTCCTCAACACCTGGTGGGCCATAGTTTGGAGACCCCGTAGGTCAGGGTCTCAAACTGGTGGTCCTCCAGCTGTTGCGAAACTACAAGTCTCATCATGCCTCTGCCTTTGGGAGTCATGCTTGTAACTGTCAATCTTGCAAGGCCTCATGGGACTTGCAGTTCCTCAACGCCTGGAGTTCCATAGTTTGGAGACCCCGTAGGTCAGGGGTCTCATATGGTGGCCCTCCAGCTGTTGCGAAACTACAAGTCCCATCATGCCTCTGCCTTTGGGAGTCATGCTTGTAACTATCAATCTCGCAGTGCCTCATGGGACTTGTAGTTTGCCAACAGCTGGAGGGCCATCAGCTTGAGACCCCTGACCTACGGGGTCTCCAAACTAAGGCCCTCCAGGTGTTGAGGATCTGCAAGTCCCATGAGGCCTTGCAAGATTGACAGTTACAAGCATGACTCCCAAAGGCAGAGGCATGATGGGACTTGTAGTTTTGCAACAGCTGGAGGGCCACCAATTTGAGACCCCTGACCTGGGCCACCAGTTTGAGACCCCTGACCTACAGGGTTTCCAAACTATGGCCCTCCAGGCGTTTGAGGAACTGCAAGTCCCATGAGGCCTCGCAAGACTCTGACAACCACAGGCAAGACTTTCACACACTGACTAAATAATATACACCGATTTGGGTTATTTCTTTGCCAGAGACATGTAGAAGACGGTATTTCGGCCTAAATTTATGAAGAAAGAATATTTATTTGCAAAAAATTTTTTACCGAAACTAAAAAATAAAGCGTTTTTCTTCAACATTTTCGATAATTTTCATTTATATACAGTCAGGTCCATAAATATTGGGACATCGACACAATTCTAACATTTTTGGCTCTATACACCACCACAATGGATTTGAAATGAAACGAACAAGATGTGCTTTAACTGCAGACTGTCAGCTCTAATTTGAGGGTATTTACATCCAAATCAGGTGAACGGTGTGTAGGAATTACAACAGTTTGCATATGTGCCTCCCACTTGTTAAGGGACCAAAGGTAATGGGACAGAATAATAATCATAAATCAAACTTTCACTTTTTAATACTTGGTTACAAATCCTCTGCAGTCAATTACAGCCTGAAGTGTGGAACGCATAGACATCACCAGACGCTGGGTTTCATCCCTGGTGATGCTCTGCCAGGCCTCTACTGCAACTGTCTTCAGTTCCTGCTTGTTCTTGGGGCATTTTCCCTTCAGTTTTGTCTTCAGCAAGTGAAATGCTCAATCGGATTCAGGTCAGGTGATTGACTTGGCCATTGCAGAACATTCCACTTCTTTCCCTTAAAAAACTCTTTGGTGTCTTTTGCAGTCTGCTTTGGGTCATTGTCCATCTGCACTGTGAAGAGTCCAATGAGTTGTGAAGCATTTGGCTGAATATGAGCAGATAATTTCCCGAAACACTTCACAATTCATCCGGCTGCTTCTGTCAGCAGTCACATCATCAATAAATACAAGAGAAGCAGTTCCATTGGCAGCCATACATGCCCACGCCATGACACTACCACCACCATGATCACTGATGAGGTGGTATGCTGAGGACCATGAGCAGTTCCTTCTCCATCCTCTTCTCTTCCATCACTCTGGTACAAGTTGATGTTGGTCTCATCTGTCCATAGGATGTTGTTCCAGAACTGTGAAGGCTTTTTTAGATGTCGTTTGGCAAACTCTAATCTGGCCTTCCTGTTTTTGAGGCTCACCAATGGTTTCCATCTTGTGGTGAACCCTCTGTATTCACTCTGGTGAAGTCTTCTCTTGATTGTTGACTTTGACACACATTCACCTACCTCCTGGAGAGTGTTCTTGATCTGGCCAACTGTTGTGAAGGGTGTTTTCTTCACCAGGGAAAGAATTCTTGGGTCATCCACCACAGTTGTTTTCCGTGGTCTTCCGAGTCTTTTGGTGTTGCTGAGCTCACCGGTGCGTTCCTTCTTTTTAAGAATGTTCCAAACAGTTGTTTTGGCCACGTCTAATGTTTTTGCTATCTCTCTGATGGGTTTGTTTTGTTTTTTCAGCCTAATGATGGCTTCACTGATAGTGACAGCTCTTTGGATCTCATCTTGAGAGTTGACAGCAACAGATTCCAAATACAAATAGCACACTTGAAATGAACTCTGGACCTTTTATCTGCTCATTGTAATTGGGATAATGAGGGAATAACACACACCTGGCCATGGAACAGCTGAGAAGCCAATTGTCCCATTACTTTTGGTCCCTTAAAAAGTGGGAGGCACATATGCAAACTGTTGTAATTCCTACACCGTTCACCTGATGTGGATGTAAATACCCTCAAATTAAAGCTGACAGTCTGCAGTTAAAGCGCATCTTGTTCGTTTCATTTCAAATCCATTGTGGTGGTGTATAGAGCCAAAAATGTTAGAATTGTGTCCATGTCCCAATATTTATGGACCTGACTGTATATATATAGAAAAAAAAACCCCCAGTGGTGATCAAATACCCCCGTAAGATGCTCCATTTGTGCGAAAAATTGTATCAATGTCATTTGGGTTGCATGACCGTGCAATTGCCATTTAAGGTAGAGCAGTGCTGAATAGCAAGAAAATGGCCTGGTCATGAAGGGGGGGTAAAACCTTTTGGAGGTCAAGTGGTTAAAGTTCGTAAAGGAGGTGATTGAGCTGAAGGGTGTTAATGGACTGGATGGGTTTTGGGGTAAAGAAAATGGCGGCACATACCCGAGCCGTAGAACTTACTTCTATTGACGTTCAGTGTTACGGGTTCGCTGAGATCGCTGGTTCCGGTCCGGCACTGGTAATATCTTCTGTCATAGTTATAGTTGGCGGACTGGATGATGAGGTTCTGTTGATTCGTATTGATGAGATTGCCGGATCTGTACCAGTAGAAGGTCTCCTTCTCTTGTTCAGCAGATCCCACATTACACGTCAGAGTCACCGAGTCCATGGTGAAGACCACCTTCCAGTTGGGTGTGAAGGTCACCATGGGCTTCACCTCATCTCCTGCTAAACATATAATGGACATTTAATAGGAATACCGACTTAAAAACTCAAAACCCAAAACTTTAGTTATAGGTGGAGCTTGTTCTGTTCTGTCCACTTGGGCATTTTGGATGTTCCTACCCACCTTTGTGTGTCCCAATTCCTCCTATTACTCAGCACAAGGATAGGGGAACTCCTCATAATGGGCACAGTGGGGGGAACAGACCTGGGAACTCAGCACAAGGATGGTGGGAACTACTCATAATGGGAACAGCGGGTGTACAGACCCGGGAACTCGGCACAGGGATGCTGGGAGCCCCTCATAATGGGCACAGCGGGTGTACAGACCTGGGAATTCAGCACAAAGGATGGTGGGAACCCCTCATAATGGGCACAACGGTGTACAGATCTGGGAACTTGGGACAGGGATGGTGGGAACGCCTCATAATGGGCACAGCGTTGTACAGACCTGGGAACTTGGGACAGGGATGGTGGGAACGCCTCACAATGGGCACAGCAGGTGTACCAGGGGCGGACTGACCATTTGGAAACTCGGGCACTCCCCGAGGGCCCGGGGTCAGTAGGGGGCCCCATGAGATGCCCCTGGTACCTTTTCCATAGGCTTTTTTGAGTTTGGGCAAGGACACAGGGGCCCCGTGATCCCCTATTGCCTGGGGGCCCCATGAGTTGTCAGTCTGCCCCTGCTGGGAACTCAGCACAGGGATGGTGGGAACCCCTCATAATGGGCACAGCGGGTGTACAGACCCGGGAACTCAGCACAGGGATGGCGGGAATCCCTCATAATGGGCACAGTCGGTGTACAGACCTGGGAACTCGGCATAGTAATGGTGGGAACCCCTCATAAGAGCATTACAAAGGCTCCATTGAATGGAGTTCATCTTATAGTCACCTCTTACATAGACGTAGGTCTCAGCAGAGACGTTCTGGAACTCTCCGAACTCCACCGTCTTCGTACATCTGTATGTCCCACTCACACTTCTGTCTACTTTATCAATATGGAGCTCCGAGGTATTGACCGAGAATTGTATCTCTGCACCGTCCTTGTAGAAGGTTGTGTTTGTCCCGTTATATTCCGGGAGGCTATAACACCTCAGAGTCAGGGGGTCCCCTTCATAAAGATAGGGGGGCTTCTTCAGAACAACAAGGGCTGGAATAGTAAAATAATATTCATGATATCATATTCAATGAAAACCAGACTTCTGCAAGACTTTACTTCAAACACTGAGCCAGTCCCATCAGTCTGTACCAGAGGAGCTTACACTCTAATGTCCCCTCCCCCACAGTCCCATCAGTCTGTACCAGAGGAGCTTACACTCTAATGTCCCCTCCCCCACAGTCCCATCGGTCTCTGTACCAGAGGAGCTTACGCTCTAATGTCTCCTCCCCCGCAGTCCCATCGGTCTCTGTACCAGAGGAGCTTACACTCTAATGTCCCCTCCCCCGCAGTCCCATCGGTCTCTGTACCAGAGGAGCTTACGCTCTAATGTCCCCTCCCCCGCAGTCCCATCGGTCTCTGTACCAGAGGAGCTTACGCTCTAATGTCCCCTCCCCCGCAGTCCCATCGGTCTCTGTACCAGAGGAGCTTACACTCTAATGTCCCCTCCCCCGCAGTCCCATCGGTCTCTGTACCATAGGAGCTTACACTCTAATGTCCCCTCCCCCACAGTCACATCGGTCTCTGTACCAGAGGAGCTCACACTCTAATGCCCCCTCCCCCACAGTCCCATCGGTCTCTGTACCAGAGGAGCTTACGCTCTAATGTCCCCTCCCCCCACAGTCACATCAGTCTCTGTACCAGAGGAGCTTACACTCTAATGTCCCCTCCCCCACAGTCACATCAGTCTCTGTACAGAGGAGCTTACACTCTAATGTCCCCTCCCCCACAGTCCCATCAGTCTCTGTACCAGAAAAGCTTACACTCTAATGTCCCCTCCCCCACAGTCCCATCAGTCTCTGTACCAGAAAAGCTTACACTCTAATGTCCCCTCCCCCCCAGTCTCTGTACCAGAGGAGCTTACACTCTAATGTCCCCTCCCCCCCAGTCTCTGTACCAGAGGAGCTTACGCTCTAATGTCCCCTCCCCCACAGTCCCATCAGTCTCTGTACCAGAGGAGCTTACACTCTAATGTCCCCTCCCCCACAGTTCCATCAGTCTCTGTACCAGAAAAGCTTACACTCTAATGTCCCCTCCCCCACAGTCCCATCAGTCTCTGTACCAGTGGAGCTTACACTCTAATGTCCCCTCCCCCCACAGTCCCATCAGTCTCTGTACCAGAGGAGCTGACACTCTAATGTCCCCTCCCCCACAGTCACATCAGTCTCCGTACCAGAGGAGCTTACACTCTAATGTCCCCTCCCCCACAGTGGTCAGGAATACCCATTGAGCCCCGGGTTGGTCAGTCTGCTGTAGATATGAAGTATAACTCACTATAACTGACATGCAGGTAGACGGGGTCACTGATATCACTGGTGCTGGTCCGGCACTGGTAGTCTCCACCATTAAACACCGCTGAAGCTGATTGGACGGTGAAGTTCTGCCGATGGATGTCCATCAGTTTCTCATCTCTGTACCAGTAGAACGTTTCATCCTCCCGTGTTGGAGTACCGGTGTCACATGCTATAGTCACCGAGTCTGTGGACATGATAAGTCTCCATGGAGGGGTGAAGGTCACCACGGGCCGGACTAAGGCTACAAAAGCAAAAATAATAGATGCACCATTAAAGGTCCAGGCTTTACTACCCTCTGTGCTGTCCAGGTTCCCCTTACGGAGATTTCTCTTCACTTCCTGTGGTGTCACTGAGAAAGGATGTAATTGGAGATCTCTCCATAAAAGAGTAATAAAAACCCAGCAGAGGTTCTAACTCTCCCTCACTCTATCCCTTACACCAGGGGTCTCCAAACCTTCTAAACAAAGGGCCAGTTTACTGTCCTTCAAACTTTTAGGAGGGTGGGGAGGGGGCTGGACTATGGCCAGTGGGAATAGAAAATGTCCTGGTGTCAGTGGGAGTAAAGAGTGTCCCTACTTTGGTGTCAGTGGGAGGAATAGTGCCCCATCATTGGTATCAGTGGGAGGAATAGTGCCCCATCATTGGTGTCAGTGGGAGGAATAGTGCCCCATCACTGGCATGAGTGAGAGGAATAGTGCCCCATCATTGGTGTCAGTGGGAGGAATAGTGCCCCATCATTGGTGTCAGTGGGAGGAATAGTGCTCCATCATTGGTGTCAGTGGAAGGAATAGTGCCCCATCATTGGTGTCAGTGGGAGGAATAGTGCCCCATCATTGGTGTCAGTGGGAGGAATAGTGCCCCATCATTGGTGTCATAAGGAGGAATAGTGCCCCATCATTGGTATCAGTGGGAGGAATAGTGCCCCATCATTGGCATCAGTGGGAGAAATAGTGTCCCATCATTGGTGTCAATGGGAGGAATAGAGCCCCATCCTTGGTGTCAGTGGGAGGACTATTGCCCCATAATTTGTATTAGAGGGAGGAATAGTATCCCATCCTTGGTGTCAGTGGGAGGAACAGTGGCCCATCATTGGCATGAGTGAGAGGAATAGTGCCCCATCATTGGTGTCACTAGAAGGAATAGCGCCCCATCATTGGCATCAGTGGGAGGAATAGTGCCCCATCATTGGTGTCAATGGGAGGAATAGATCCCCATCCTTGGTGTCAGTGGGAGGAATAGTGTCCCATCATTGGTGTCAATGGGAGGAATAGATCCCCATCCTTGGTGTCAGTGGGAAGACTATTGCCCCATCATTTGTATTAGAGGGAGGAATAGTGCCCCATCATTGGTGTCAGTGGGAGGATCAGTGCCACATCATTAGCATCAGTGGGAGGACTAGTGTCCCATCATTGGTGTCAATGGGAGGAATAGTGCTACATCCTTGGTGTCAGTGGGAGGAACAGTGGCCCATCATTGGCATGAGTTAGAGGAATAGTACCCCATCATTGGTGTCAGTAGGAGGAATAGTGCCCCATCATTGGTGTCAGTCGGAGGAATGGTACCCCATTATTGGTGTCAATGGGAGGAATAGTGCCCCATCATTGGTGTCAGTAGGAGGAATAGTGCCCCATCATTGGTGTCAGTGGGAGGAATAGTGCCCCATCATTGGTGTCAGTCGGAGGAATAGTACCCCATCATTGGTGTCAATGGGAGGAATAGTACCCCATCATTGGTGTCAATGGGAGGAATAGTGCTCCATCATTGGTGTCAGTGGGAGGAATAGTGCCCCATCATTGGTGTCAGTCAGAGGAATAGTACCCCATCATTGGTGTCAGTGGGAGGAATAGATCCCCATCCTTGGTGTCAGTGGGAAGACTATTGCCCCATCATTTGTATTAGAGGGAGGAATAGCGCCCCATCGTTGGTGTTAGTAGGAAGACTAGTGATCCATCATTGGTGTCAGTGGGAGGGATAGTGCCCCTTTTTTCAGTGTCAGTGGCAGGAACTATGCCCCGCTGTTGCTGTCAGTGGGGGGAATAATTATGCAAGGATTGGATAAAAGCAAGCAAAGGGCCACATTCCACAGTTTGGAGACCAATGCCTTAAACTAAAAATGAAAAAAAGTCTGGCAAGGATTCAAGTTTTGAACAAAAATTGGACCCTGGATGGGTTGTTTAGGGTCCTAAAAGCAGAAAAGCCATCTGATTACACTACTTCTTAGTATGAGCAACTTTCATATCAGTTATTAGTTACCGGAAACCCCATCGTGGAGATTTCTCAATACACTGGCAGTCAATATGTCATCACATGGAAATAATTGATGCAATCATGTCAAGAAATGGGAAAAAAGCCTCCAAATTATAGACCATCTACATGGTACTCACCAGATTCTGCTGCAACCGAACCTGAAAAACAGAAAACAAAGAACGAGTATCCGTGAGTCTTCTGATTTCTAGGGTAACATCTAAAATTAAGGTGAGCTCCTACTTGGCAGCTATTGAGAATTTTCAGTGCCATCACTCGCTCAACAAGAGAAGAATTCACAGGAACCGAAATGGAAAATGGTTGGTCCTTAAATTACTGAAAAAAAGTTCCACAGGTCTATCATTGGGGGTTGTGGTAGAGTTACTGGTCCAGCAGTTGTTGGTATCTTTCTAATACTGTTTCTGCACCAAGATATCCCAGGAACACCTTGAAAGTCCTAGGAAGAACCAAGAATTTTAAGCTGTTCTTGGGATATCTTGGTAAAGAAAAACCAGGGTCCAATACTGGGCAACAGGAGCTGCCTAATGCCGTGTCTATGCAAAAACATCCCAGGAACACCCTGAAATCCTGAAATAGACAATGGAGTCTTGTATTGGAAAGTGGGACGTACCCAGACATCCCAGGAACACCTTGAAATTCCAAAGGAAGAACCAGGATGTGATACTGGGCAGCAGGAAGCATCCAATGAAATGCCCATGCTAAGACATTCTAGGAACACTTTGAAATCTCCAAGAAAAGACCAGGGTCTGATACTGGGCATTGGGAGGAGCCTAATACTGTGTCTGTGTGCATAGATATATCAGAAAATCCTTGGAATTCCCAAGGAATCCTTCAGGATGCAAGGTGCTCTTTGGGATGCCTTGACACAGAAGAACCAGGGTCTGGAACTGGACTGCAGGAGGTGTCTAATGCTGTGTCTGTGCCAAGACATCTCAGGAACACCTTGAAATTCCAAAGGAAGAACCAGGATGTGATACTGGGCAGCAGGAAGCATCCAATGAAATGCCCATGCCAAGACATTCTAGGAACACTTTGGAATCCCCAAGAAAGGACCAGGGTCTGATCAGGGGCGGAGTGACAACTCATGGGGCCCCCAGGCAATAGGGGATCATGGGGCCCCTGTGTCCTCGCCCACACCCAAAAAAGCCTATGAAAAAGCCAATGAAAGGTACCAGGGGCATCACATGGGGCCCCCTACTGACCACGGGCCCTCAGGCGGTGCCCGAGTGCTCGAATGGTCAGTCCGCCCCTGGGTCTGATACTCCGCATTGGGAGAAGCCTTATACTGTGTCTGTGCTGGGATCTGATACTGGGCAGCAGGAAGCATCCAAGGACATGTCCATGCTAAGACATTTTAAGAACACTTTGAAATCCCCAAGAAAGGACCAGGGTCTGATACTGGGCTTTGGGAGGAGCCTAATACTGTGTCTGTGTGCATAGATATACCAGGAAATCCTTGGAATTCCCAAGGAATCCTTGAGGATTCAAGGTGCTCTTTGGGATGCCTTGACACAGAAGAACCAGGGTCCGGTACTGGACTGCAGGAGATGTCTAATGATGTGTCTGTGCCAGACATCTCAAGAACACCTTGAAATTCCAAAGGAAGAAACATGATCTGATACTGGGCAGCAGGAAGCATCCAATGACATGCCCATACTAAGAAATTCTAGGAACACTTTGAAATCCCCAAGAAAGGACCAGGGTCTGATACTGGGCATCGGGAGGAGCCTAATACTGTGTCCATAGATATACCAGAAAATCCTTGGAATTCCCAAGGAATCCTTCAGGATGCAAGGTGCTCTTTAGGATGCCTTGACACAGAAGAACCAGGGTCTGGTACTGGACTGCAGGAAGTGTCTAATGAATGATGTGTCTGTACCAAGACATCTCAGGAACACCTTGACATTCCAAAGGAAGAACCAGGATGTGATACTGGGCAGCAGGAAGCATCCAATGACATGCCCATGCTAAGAAATTCTAGGAACACTTTGAAATCCCCAAGAAAGGACCAGGGTCTGATACTGGGCATCGGGAGGAGCCTAATACTGTGTCTGTGTGCATAGATATACCAGGAAATCCTTGGAATTCCCAAGAAAGGACCAGGGTCTGATCAGGGGCGGAGTGACAACTCATGGGGCCCCCAGGCAATAGGGGATCATGGGGCCCCTGTATCCTCGCCCACACCCAAAAAAGCCTATGAAAAAGCCAATGAAAGGTACCAGGGGCATCACATGGGACCCCCTACTGACCCTTTGACCTCAGGCGGTGCCCGAGTGCTCGAATGGTCAGTCCGCCCCTGGGTCTGATACTCCGCATTGGGAGAAGCCTTATACTGTGTCTGTGCCAGGATCTGATACTGGGCAGCAGGAAGCATCCAAGGACATGTCCATGCTAAGACATTTTAGGAACACTTTGAAATACCCAAGAAAGGACCAGGGTCTGATACTGGGCTTTGGGAGGAGCCTAATACTGTGTCTGTGTGCATAGATATACCAGGAAATCCTTGGAATTCCCAAGGAATCCTTGAGGATTCAAGGTGCTCTTTGGGATGCCTTGACACAGAAGAACCAGGGTCCGGTACTGGACTGCAGGAAGTGTTTAATGCTGTGTCTGTGCCAAGACATCCCAGGAACACCTTGAAATTCCAAAGGAAGAACCATGATCTGATACTGGGCAGCAGGAAGCATCCAATGACATGCCCATGCTAAGACATTCTAGGAACACTTTGAAATCCCCAAGAAAGGACCAGGGTCTGATACTGGGCATCGAGAGGAGCCTAATACTGTGTCTGTGTGCATAGACATACCAGTAAATTCTTGGAATTCCCAAGGAATCCTTCAGGATGCAAGGTGCTCTTTGGGATGCCTTGACACAGAAGAACCAGGGTCCGGTACTGGACTTCAGGAAGTGTTTAATGCTGTGTCTGTGCCAAGACATCCCAGGAACACCTTCAAATTCCAAAGGAAGAACCAGGATGTGATACTGGGCAGCAGGAAGCATCCAATAACATGCCCATGCCAAGACATTCTAGGAACACTTTGGATTCCTCTAAGAAAAAAACAGGGTCTGGTCATGGGCAGCAGGAATTACCTAAACCAGTGTCTATCCAAACACATTCCAGTAACACCGTAGTCATTATAGATTTTAAAGAGTTCTTTGGGATGTCTAGGCAAAGGCATTGGATATTGGACCTAAGGAAATGTCTAATGCTGTGTCTATGCCGAGACATCCAAGAAGTGTCTAATACCGTGTCTGTGCCGAGACATCCAAGAAGTGTCTAATACTGTGTCTGTGCCGAGCAGGGGTGGACTGACAACTCATGGGGCCTCCGGGCAATAGGGGATCATGGGGCCCCTGTGTCCTCACCCACACTCAAAAAAGCCTATGAAAAAGGTACCAGGGGCATATCATGGGGCCCCCTACTGACCCCGGGCCCTCGGGCAGTGCCTGAGTTTCCAAATGGTCAGTCCGCCCCTGGTGCCGAGACATCCAAGAAGTGTCTAATACCATGTCTGTGCCGAGACATCCACCTTGAAATCCCCAAGAAAGTATCTGGGGTTTGATACTGGGAAGAATAAAGTGCCGAATACTGCATCTGTGCCAAAACATCCCAGGAACACCTTAACCACTTTCCGCCCTGCGACTGCATATATACGTGTGCAGGGCGGCACTGGGGCGCAAAACCACGTTTTAAAACGGGTTCCGCGCTCCCGACGTTTTTGCCGGGTGACACCATTTGATCCCGGAGGGATCAATCATTCGATTTCAGCCAGTGATGTCTGGCTGAAATCAGATGATCGGTCCCTGTCCTATCCTGTCCTGTGTTGACAGTTACACAGGACAGGATATGATGTCATTCTTTTCTGCCTGGACACATTCCGTTCCAGACAGAGAAGAAGACATACTAACAGTGAGTAAAACAGCACATACCCAGTTAGAACACACCTAGGACACATTTAACCCCCTGATTGCCCCCCCCCCCAGTTAACCCCCCTTCACTGCCCTGTCACCAGTGTCACTGATCAGTGAACCGATTTTTACTGATCACTGTATCAGTGTCGCTGGCGACTTCCGATAGTGTTAGTGCCCCTCCCAGATAGTGCCAGATTTCCCACTAATACACCAGTAATCCCGACTAACCCCTTGATCGCCCCCCCCCCCCCCCCGAGTTAACCCCTTCACTACCCTGTCACCAGTGTCACTGATCAGTGAACCGATTTTTACTGATCACTGTATCAGTGTCACTGGTGACTTCCGATAGTGTTAGCGCCCCTCCCAGATAGCGCCAGATTGCCCGCCAGTACACCAGTAATCCCATTTAACCCCTTGATCGCCCCCCACCCCCCCCCAGTTAACCCCTTCACTGCCCTGTTACCAGTGTCATTGATTACAGTGAACAGATTTTTACTAATCACTGTATTAGTGTCGCTGGCGACTTCCGATAGTGTTAGCGCCCCTCCCAGATAGCGCCAGTTTGCCCGCTAATGCACAGGATTTTTTTTACCAAAAACATGGAGCAGAATACATTTTGGCTTATATTTATGACTAACTTTGAGTTTACGATATATTTTTTATAGCTGAGAGTAGAAAATATTGTTTTTTTTTCAAAATTTTCGTGTTTTTTTTGTTTATAGCACAAAAAATAAAAAACGCACAGGTGATAAAATACCACCAAAAGAAAGCTCTATTTGTGTGAAAAAAAGGATGTAAATTTCGTTTGGGTACAGCATTGCATGACCGCGCAATTATCATTTGAATTAGTGCAGCGCCAAACAGCAAAAAAAGGCGTGGTCATTAAGGGGGGTAAATCCTCAGGAGCTCAAGTGGTTAACACTTCCAAGTAAATGTAGGGGATGTAAAATGTTCCTGAGATGCCTTCACACAGAGGAACCAGTGGGCCAGTGGTAGTGCCTAATATCATATCTGCACCAAGACATCCCTGGGACACCTTGAAATCTCCAAGAAAGAGCTGCAGTGCAGGAACTGTAAAGACAAGCAAATATACTCACCTAAAATCAGCAGGACGAAGGTGGACAACATCATCCCTTGACAGACAGACACAGAATAAAAGATTTGGTTTAGTTACGAGACGTTAAATCCCGGGTGACACTTCCTGTGATGAAACTGGCTTCTGCTTTTGTTTAGTTCTAAGATTTCTAAATGTTTGCCAACATTTCCCAACACCTGTCCTCATATACACCGCGTTCCAAATTATTATGCAAATTCTATTTATGTGTCACAAAGATGAAATATTTTGTTTCAGTGTAACTCATGGATGGCATTGTGTGTCAGGGCTCTTTTGATCACTGAAAACAATCTCGGACATCTGTGATAATTAGATTGGCCGGTGAGCCCAATTGAAGGAAAAACTACTAAAGGACGGCATTCCACGTTATGAAGCAGAGCACCATTTTCAAGCAATATGGGGAAGAAAAAGGATCTCTCTGCTGCTGAAAAGAGTGAAATAGTTCGATGCCTTGGACGAGGTATGAAAACATTCGATATTTCACGAAAACTTCAGCGTGATCATCGCACTATTAAGAGATTTGTGGCTGATTCAGAGCACAGATGGGTTGGTGCAGATAAAGGCACATTGAGGAAGATTTCTGCCAGATCCATGCATCGGATCAAGAGAGCAGCTGCTAAAATACCATTACATAGCAGCAAACAGATATTTGAAGCTGCTGGTGCCTCTGGAGTCCCACGGACATCAAGGTGTAGAGTCCTCCAGAGTCTTGCAACTGTGCATAAACCTTCTATTCGGCCACCACTAACCAATGCTCACAAGCAGAAACGGCTGCATTGGGCAGAAAAATACATGAAGACTAATTTTCAAACAGTCCTGTTCACTGTTGAGTGCTGTGCAACCCTGGATGGTCCAGATGGATAGAGTAGTGGATGGTTGGTGGACGGCCACCCGGTTCCAACAAGGCTGCGACGTCAGCAAGGCGGTGGTGGAGTCATGTTTTGGGCCGGAATCATGGGAACAGAGTTGGTCAGCCCCTTTAGGGTCCCCGAAGGTGTAAAGATGACCTCTGCAAAGTATGTGGAGTTTATGACTGACCACTTTCTTCCCTGGTATAGAAGGAAGAACTATGCTTTTCTCTTCGCACTATGAAGAGATTTGTGGCTGATTCAGAGCACAGACAGGTTGGTGCAGATAAAGGCACATTGAGGAAGATTTCTGCCAGATCCATGCATCGGATCAAGAGAGCAGCTGCTAAAATCCCATTACATAGCAGCAAACAGATATTTGAAGCTGCTGGTGCCTCTGGAGTCCCACGGACATCAAGGTGTAGAGTCCTCCAGAGTCTTACAACTGTGCATAAACCTTCTATTCGGCCACCACTAACCAATGCTCACAAGCAGAAACGGCTGCATCGGGCAGAAAAATACATGAAGACTAATTTTCAAACAGTCCTGTTCACTGATGAGTGCCGTGCAACCCTGGATGGTCCAGATGGATAGAGTAGTGGATGGTTGGTGGACGGCCACCCTGTTTCAACAAGGCTGCGACATTAGCAAGGCGGTGGTGGAGTCATGTTTTGGGCCGGAATCATGGGAACAGAGCTGGTCGGTCCCTTTAGGGTCCCCAAAGATGTAAAGATGACCTCTGCAAAGTATGTGGAGTTTATGACTGACCACTTTCTTCCCTGGTATAGAAGGAAGAACTATGCTTTTCTCTTCGGACTATGAAGAGATTTGTGGCTGATTCAGAGCACAGACGGGTTGGTACAGATAAAGGCACATTGAGGAAGATTTCTGCCAGATCCATGCATCGGATCAAGAGAGCAGCTGCTAAAATCCCATTACATAGCAGCAAACAGATATTTGAAGCTGCTGGTGCCTCTGGAGTCCCACGGACATCAAGGTGTAGAGTCCTCCAGAGTCTTACAACTGTGCATAAACCTTCTATTCGGCCACCACTAACCAATGCTCACAAGCAGAAACGGCTGCATCGGGCAGAAAAATACATGAAGACTAATTTTCAAACAGTCCTGTTCACTGATGAGTGCCGTGCAACCCTGGATGGTCCAGATGGATAGAGTAATGGATGGTTGGTGGATGGCAACCCTGGATGGTCCAGATGGATGGAGTAGTGAATGGTTGGTGGACGGCCACCTTGTTCCAACAAGGCTGCGACGTCAGCAAGACGGTGGTGGAGTCATGTTTTGAGCCGGAATCATGGGAGCAGAGCTGGTTGGCCCCTTTATGGTCCCCGAAGGTGTAAAGATGACCTCTGCAAAGTATGTGGAGTTTATGACTGACCACTTTCTTCCCTGGTACAGAAGGAAGAACTATGCTTTCCGTAATAAAATCATCTTCATGCATGACAATGCACCATCTCATGCTGCAAAGAATACCTCTGCATCAATGGCTGCTATGGGGATAAAAGGAGAGTAAGTCATGGTGTGGCCTCCATCCTCCCCTGACCTCAATCCTATTGAGAACCTTTGGAGCATCCTCAAGCAAAAGATCTATGAGGGTGGGAGGCAGTTTGCATCCAAACAGCAGCTCTGGGAGGCTATTCTGACATCTTGCAAACAAATTCAAGCAGAAACTGTCCAAAAACTCCCAAGTTCAATGGATGCCAGACTTGTGATCTGCTATCAGATAAGGGCTCCTATGTTACAATGTAACGTGACCGCTTCAAATGTTTACAAAGTTAAAATGTTGTTAAAAGTTTGATTGAAATAGCTTTTGATTTCAGTAAATATGCTGCAAACACAACAAATGACAATTTTCAGGTTTTTACAACCTATAAAGTGTTTTGAAACTTCCTGTGCGGAATAATTTGGAACAAAAATCCTGTTATCATTAGGAGGTTTGTTCAAAAAAATTGAATTGTCCTCTTCTAGTTGTAACCTGAGAATTCTGCCGACTGTTATTTACAACAATTATTTAGGTAAATGAGAAAAATATCATTTGCAGAATAATTTGGAACACAGTGTATTACTCCCAGTGGCCTTTGCTCAGCCGGCACCAACACCTTGCATGGAGTTTTCCCTCATATTGTCCGCATTGCTACGCTACTGTGCAAAAGTTTTAGGCAGGTGTGAAAAAATGCTATAAATGAAGAATGCCTTCAGAAATGGAAATGTTAATAGTTTATTTTAGCAATTAACAAAAAAGGAAAGTAAATGAACAGAAGATAAATCTCCATCACTTCAATCTTTGGTATTACCATGGTGGAGGTTCCTTGTAAGTTTGGGATTGCATTTCTTCAGTCATAGTTAAGGATTTGGTCAGGATTTGGTCAGGATCAATGTTGTCCTCAATGCTGAGAAATACCAGCAGATATTTATCCATCATGTCATTCCATTAGGGAGGCATGTGATTGGCCCCAAATTTATTCTGCAGCAGGACAATGACACCAAAAATACAACCAATTAATTAAGAACTATCTTCAGGAGTCCTGGAATTGATTGTTTGGACCCCACAGAGCGCTGATCTCACCGTCATGGAGTCTGTCTGGGATTCCATGAAGAGACAGAAGGATTTGAGGCAGCCTTCATCCACAGAAGATCTGTGGTTAGTTCTCCAAGTTGTCTGGAGAAACCTACCTGCCGAGTCCCTCCAAAAACTGTGTGCAAGTCTACCTTGAAGAATTGATGCTGGTGGTCACACCAAATAATGATTTGATTTAGATTTTCCTTCTGTTTGCTCACTTTGCATTCTGTAGATTGATAAAATCAGACAATTAAAATATATATTTTTGAAAGCGTTCTTACTTTACAGCATTTCTTCACACTTGCCTAAAACTTTTGCACAGTACTGTAGGTAGGTGTGATGGTTGGGTCTCTACATACTTGTGGCCATGTAGGTACGTGTGGTGGTCAGATTTCTATATACTTTTGGCCATATACAGTAGGTAGGTGTGATGGTTAGATCTCTACCTATGTTTGGTCACATAGGTAGGTGTGATGGTCAGGTCTCCAAATACTTTTGGCCATATAGGTAGATGTGATGGTCAGTTTTCTATATACTTTAGACCATAAAAAGTGGCTATGTGGGATGGTTGGGTCTCCTCATACTTTTGGCCATATAGGTAGGTGTGATGGTTGGGTCTCCACATATGTTTGGCCATATAGGTAGGTGTGATGGTTGGGTCTCCACATACTTTTGGCCATATAGGTAGGTGTGATAGTCAGATCTCCACATACTTTTGGCCATATAGGTAGGTGTGATGGTCAGGCTTCTACATACTTTTGGCCATATAGGTAGGTGTGATGGTTGGTTCTCTACATACTTTTGGCCATATAGGTAGGTGTGATGGTTGGGTCTCTACATACTTTTGGCCATATAGGTAGGTTTGATGGTCAGGTCTCCACATACTTTTGGCCATATAGGTAGGTGTGATGGTTGGGTCTCTACATACTTTTGGCCATATAGGTAGGTGTGATAGTCAGATCTCCACATACTTTTGGCCATATAGGTAAGTGTGATGGTCGGGCTTCTACATACTTTTGGCCATATAGATAGGTGTGATGGTCAGGTCTCCAAATACTTTTGGCCATATAGGTAGGTGTGATGGTCGGGCTTCTACATACTTTTGGCCACATAGGTAGGTGTGATAGTCAGATCTCCACATACTTTTGGCCATATAGGTAGGTGTGATGGTCAGTTTTCTACATACCTTAGGCCATATACAGTAGGTACATGTGCTTTTCGGATCTCCACATACTTTTGGCCATATAGATAGATTTGCTTTTCAGTTTTCTACAAGCTGTAGGCAATATAAAGTAGGTAGGTGTGATGGTCAGGTCTCTACATAAGTTTGCCCATAGAGATAGGTGTGATGGTTAGTCTCTACATAATTTTGGTCATATAGGTAGGTGTGATGGTCAGTCTCAACAAAATTTTGTCCAAATGGGTAAGTGTGATGTTTGGGTCTCTACATACTTTTGGTCATATAGGTAGGTGTGATGGTTGAGTCTCTACATACTTTTGGTCATATAGGTAGGTGTGATGGTTGGGTCTCTACATACTTTTGGCCATTTAGGTAGGTGTGATGGTCAGTCTCTACATAATTTTGTCCAAATGGGTAAGTGTGATGTTTGGGTCTTTACATACTTTTGGTCATATAGGTAGGTGTGATGGTTGAGTCTCTACATACATTTGGCCATTTAGGTAGGTATGATGGTCAGTCTCTACATAATTTTGTCCATATGGGTAAGTGTGATGGTCACATCTCTACATACTTTTGGCCATTTAGCTAGGTGTAAAGGTTGGGTCTCCACATACTTTTGGCCATATAGGTAGGTGTGATGTGAGGTCTCCACATACTTTTGGCCATGAAGGTAGGTGTGATGTGAGGTCTTCACATACTTTTATCATCAGTTTTCTACATACTTTAGACCACATAAAGTAGGTAGGTGTGATGGTCAGGTCTCCACATACCTTTGACCAAATTGGTAGGTGTTATGGTCAGTTTTCTATATACTTTTGGTCAGGTAGGTAGGTGTGATGGTCAGTTTTCTATATACGTTTGGTCAGGTAGGTAGGTGTGATGGTCAGGTCTCCACATACGTTTGGCAGTATAGTGTACTTTGGCTCTATAATAAAATCTAATAATCGGTATTCAGAGCACGGTGTAAACATCCCACATTGACCTCTTTGTCGCCCTTAGCTGTTCCTGTTGCGTCATTTTCATTAACGGTAAATTTTCTGCATTTTGCAATCCGGTTTAGAAATTCAGGAAGTTCAAGGTACATGAAGTACAAGTACAAGCCAACATGTTTGCATCAGATACTCCCGGCTCTTGCTGGTAAGTATCTGGACTCTCATGCCAATGGTTTATTTATTTATTTATTTGTTTTGGATCGAGAGGATGGAAGAGTTTCCAGCCAGACCTTGATTTCTGTCAGTGATCCCCTTTGTGAGAATTTCCCTCACTTTCCTGTCCTTGTGACACCAATCATTTTGAAGCTAACACCAGGATAGGAAAGCAATGAGGGCTTTGCCCTTCCCCGTCTCTGCTACAAATTCGTTTTTGCCTCCTAGACCGACTCGGTGAAATCCCCCCCCCTTGCGGGGAAACAGACATCAATAAAAATCTGACTAGACCTTTCTTTCTCTATTCAAAAATCGAACAAAAAAAAGGAATTCAATAAATATGTAAGAGTCTTAGGTATTCTTCAGAACTGGTGATATTTAAAGCTGAACTCCGGGGAAAAATTCAAAACTACCTCTGCCATGGGGTTCCTCCTGCACTGCAAGGGTTCAATAGTCATTTTTTTGTCTAGAGAAACTTCAAACAGCAGTTTTATGTACCTTATCCCTTGCCCCCCACCACCACCACCTGATGGCGCTCTTCTCTTCTGTCTGACATGTTGGGTTGTGGGCGGGCCCTCACCATTTCTGCCTACAATACAGGACTGATGGTCCCAGGAGCGGACTGACCATTCGGAAACTCGCGGTCAGTAGGGGGCCCCATGAGATGCCCCTGGTACCTTTTTCATAGGATTTTTTGAGTTTGGGCAAGGACTCAGGGGCCCCATGATCCCCTATTGCCCGGGGGCCCCATGAGTTGTCAGTCCGCCCCTGAATGGTCCTGTATTGTATGTGATGACCTCAGAGCAGGGGCGGACTGACAACTCACGGGGCCCCCGGGCAATAGGGGACCATGGAGCCCCTGAGTCCTCGCCCACACTCAAAGCACACACAAAAAAGCCTATAAAAAGGTAACAGGGGCATTTCATGGGGCCCCCTACTGACCCTGGGCCCTCAGGCAGTGCCCGAGTGCTCAAATGGTCAGTCTGCCCCTGGGTGGAACTAGAACCTTCAAGGTCCCAGTGCAAGAAACCAAGAAGGCCCCCCCTGACCACCATGATCCTTTCCATTGGTTCCAGGGCTCTTCCCTCTGAGCCCTTCCCTCCGGCCCCGGGGCCCTTCCCACTGATCCCGAGGCTCTTTACTCGCTTTGTAGACTTTTGAGACTTATCATGCGACTTGCAACAGATAGGGATCTATTCACTAAATCTGGAGAACGCAAAATCAGGATCCCTTCTACAGAGGAACCAATCAGCTTCTGACTTCAGTTCGTTCCATTAAGCTTTGGTTTCTATGTAGAAGTGGGCCGGATTTTTCACTCCCCAGCTTTGGCAAATAACCCCCATGAAGTCGCATGACGTGGTAAAACACATTCATTTCAATAGGTACCCAAATCAATGAGACTCAAGTTGCAGCCCCCCCCAAAAAAACCCCAAACGGTTCCTGTATATATATGAGGTTTTACCGATTTGGGCCGGATCTGCTTTAAGCGCATTACCCACCTGCGTGCCGCCATGTTATCGGTCCCCAGAGGGCGCGTTCAGCTCGTTCAGCTCATTCAGCTCGTTCAGTGGCATGATACAAAGAAAGCCAAAACCTCAGAAATTATCTCAGAATAGATCTGCCTGCGGAGAGAACGTGCCTGATTGTTTCCGGAGATTACCATCATAGCAATGTATTGGTTTCATTGTTGCGAAATGTCCCGGGAATTAAACTCAATGAAGTTGTAAGAGACACGACTTCCCTTTTACAATTAGAAACAATTTATTTCCTGGCTGAAGCCACAACAATCGTCTTGATTATCACCACATTACCGTATCTCAGCTCTATATTTGATCAGCTGAGAGTCTTTTATGGAATAGAAGCATGAAGAGTCCCATGACACCATGCAGAAACGTTCATTCAAGAGTAACAGCTCAAAGCCACGCTCCCAACGCGTTTCGTCCTGCCCCGGGGCTTAATCGTAGAGGTCATATTATGCAGATAATGTAATAGATGACGTAAAAGGGATCTTCACCTTCTCAAAATCACACTTTTTAATTAATAATTTATAACTTTTTTTTTTTTCGAGGACCCCTCCCTGCCTTACCTGGATTTTTGCCTAGGAGCAAATGATCGTGTAGCAAAGCTTTTGGCGCCGCTCAAAGCTGAAAAAAAACGTGATCACCCTGCCGGCAAGGAAAGAGGGGAGCTGCGTCCCAAGCTCATCCAGAGGCTTGACAGTGCACAAAGGAGGGAAGATGGATGCCCCTCATACCGATCCCAAGGAGTCTGCCATCTTTATTCTGTGATGTCATCAAGGGGCTGATTCTTGCCACCAGCTCCCTGATGACATTCAGGGAATGACAGCTGTTGATGCGCCATGGCTCGTACGTGGTAGAGTACCCAAGGCCATCTGGGGTGTGTGGTGTAGGTATATCAAGAGGCTGTGGGAAGTAATATCACTTTCTCCTACGAGGGAAGATGGATGCCACTCATACCATTCCCAAGGAGTCAGAGAGAGAGAGTCGCAATGTTGTGAGTGGCTAAGGGGTGGACAAGGCATGGCCAGATTGACGGCGGAGGCCACTCACAACATAGCGTCTCTCTCTCTCTCTGACTCCTTGGGATTGGTATGAGCGGCATCCATCTTTTCCCGTCAAGCTGGCCATGCCTTGGCCACCCCTTGGCCACCCCTTGGGCACTTACAACATAGCGTCTCTATCTCTCTCTCTCTGACTCCTTGGGATTGGTATGAGCGGCATCCATCTTCCCTCCTAGGAGCAAGTGATGTTACTTGCCACAGCCTCCTGATATACCTACACCACACACCCCAGGTGGCCTTGGGTACTCTACCGCGTACGAGCCATGGCGCATCAACAGCTGTCATTCCCTGAATGTCATCAGGGGGCTGGTGGCGAGAATCAGCCATCATCAACAGCTGTCTTCCCCTGGTACTTGCGCATGAATGTCCTCAGGGGGCTGATGACAAGAACCAGCCCCTTGATGACATCACAGAATAAAGATGGCAGATGCTCAGGATCAAAGCAAGAGTCCACTACTTCACTGATCCCAGCATAGAGGAAAAGGCCCTTCAGGTTGAACCCGACACTCCCGTGTTGACTCTCTTTAGCAGACATCACCAATAGGAACACCATCTTTTTTCTCTAGGGGAGTCACCCAGCTTCCACAGATGAGGTTCCATCGTAAAAAGTCCTGCAGACACCTCCAGGAGGATCCTCCTCTGGGTCTCCAAACTGACCCCAATCTTCTTCAGGAGGGTCAAACAGCCTCCATGAGACTCCATCCTGCCTCCAGACAGGGTCAACAGCAACAGGGCTAATCTTCAGGCCCAAGAATATCCAGGCCCATTCAGGCAAGCAGGGCTAAAGAAGTAGCTCCAGCACATGCACCCTCCCGATGCCAGAGTCTGGGGGGGAAATATTTATACCCTCTCCCATAATGCACCACTGGCACAGGAAGCAGTGGTTGGCTGGAAAAGGATATGAATAACCCCAACCCACTATAAGATCTCACACCGCCACAGTGCCACCTACTGACAGAAGGGAGGACTGATGGCCAGGCTGGACTTTCTGGAAGCTGAACAAGACACATACGTCAAAATGGTGTTAGGACTACAGCCATGCAGCACTACATTTAAAGACATTCCTGCGTATCCAACTTTATTTATTTAAAATTCTACAAAAACCCAGTGAACTGTCAGAAATGCATTCAGCGCCTAATTTCCAAATTGCGTTTGAAAAACCCAGTGTATTTTTCAGGTGTGTAGCTGTTTTTTTTTTACTGAACTGTAGAACACTCCCCCTCTTTCTGTACACAACATGGGGGGAGGGGGCTCATAATTTTTCTGGAGAAGAAAATATAGGCGCGAACATAGTAACATGACAAATAAAAAGAAAGTACCAAAGAATATATTTGTAATTTTTAATGTATTTTATTATTTGATTTTTTTAAAACACAAAATATAAAAATAAAGGACAAAATATAAAAGTAATGAGCTTACTTGCATTTTTCTTTTGTTATGCCAGGGAACATCTGAACAATTAATTTAGTCAGCTAAAAATGCCTCCACATATAAAAATTATTTATAAAAATTATTTAATTATTCTGGGTTAACTTTTAGCTAAAAAAAATTCTTTTTATGTATTTTAATATTTGATTTGTTTTAAACACAAACATAAAAATAAAAGACAAAATATAAGTATAATGAGCTTACTTGCATTTTTCTTTTGTTATGCCAGGGAACACCTGAACAATTAATTTAGTCAGCTAAAAATGCCTCCACATATAAAAATTATTTATAAAAATTATTTAATTATTCTGGGTTAACTTTTAGCTAAACAACATTCTTTTTATGTATTTTATTATTTGATTTGTTTTAAACACAAAACATAAAGATAAAAGACAAAATATAAGAATAATGAGCTTACTTGCATTTTTCTTTTGTTATGCCAGGGAACATCTGAACAATTAATTTAGTCAGCTAAAAATGCCTCCACATATAAAAATAATTTATAAAAAAATTTTAATTATTCTGGGTTAACTTTTAGCTAAACAAAATTCTTTTTATGTATTTTATTATTTGATTTGTTTTAAACACAAAACATAAAAATAAAAGACAAAATATAAGAATAATGAGCTTACTTGCATTTTTCTTTTGTTATGCCAGGGAACACCTGAACAATTAATTTAGTCAGCTAAAAATGCCTCCACGTATAAAAATAATTTATAAAAATTATTTAATTATTCTAGGTTAACTTTTAGCTAAACAAAATTCTTTAAGGACATAAACAAGATTTGTGTAAATATGGACTGCAAATTATTAAATAAATTAAGACTTTTTACAATAAGTCACATACAAATACATAATAAAATAGCCCGACTGTAATGTACATTGACACCAAGAGTGCCCTTAGTGGGGTCAGATGGTTGTGATGGTCCCCTCTATCTACCTGATTTCATCTTTTATCTAATGGCGCACAATACATTCATGAAATTTAAATAAACCTGGCCCAGAAGGTGGCACTGTCTTCCTATTGGTGAATTTTTTTTAATAACACAGCCCATGTTTGTTTTTGTATTACCACCCTTGACCACAAGGTGGTACCCTATGGCCAGGCCTATTCATGATAAAATATACCTCATTTTTTTCAGAAAATGTTCTGGGTTTTTTTCTTCATTCATTCTGTATTTTTTTTTCCTATACAACAATGAAATGCAAAAACCATTGAGGTAAAAAGTAAAATTCTTGATTTTTCTGTGGTGCTTTTTATTTTTTTTAAATGTTACAAAATTTTCATCTTTTTTTTCTTACTGTGAAAAGAACAAAATGCACCAAATGGAGGGGACTGCTGAGATATTAGAGGGTCTCTAGACAAGTAAGAGGGAACTTCTGAGATATAGGAGGGGCTTAGACAGATAGAAAGGGACTGCTGAGATATAGGAGGGGCTCTAGACAAGTAGGAGGGGACTGTTGAAATATAAGAGGGTCTCTAGACAAGTGGGAGGGAACTTCTGAGATATAGGAGGGACTTAGACAGGTAGAAAGGGACTGCTGAGATATAGGAGGGGCTTAGACAGGTAGAAGGGGACTTCTGAGATATAGGAGGGACTCTAGAAAGGCAATAGGGGACTGCTGAAATAAAGGAGGGGCTTAGATAGGTAGGAGGGGACTGCTGAGCTATAGGAGGGGCTCTAGACAAGTAGGAGAGGACTGCTGAGATATAGGAGGGGATCAAGACAGGCAGGAGGAGACTGATGAGATATAGGAGGGGCTCTAGACAAGTAGGAGTGGACTGATGAGATATAGGAGGGGCTCTAGACAAGTAGGAGGGGACTGATAAGATATAGAAAAGACTCCAGAAGGGTAGGAGGAAGCTGATGAGATATAAGAGTGGCTCTAGACAGGTAGGAGGGGACTGCTGAAATAAAGGAGGGGCTTAGACAGGTAGGAGGGGACTTCTGAGATATAGGAGGGGACTGGTGAGATATAGCAAAGGCTCCAGAAAGGTAAGAGGAGGCTGATGAGATATAGGAGGGACTTAGAGATGTAGAAGGGGACTGATGAGATATAGGAGGGGCTTAGACAGGCAGTAGGGGATTGCTGAGATATAGGAGGGTCTCTAGACAGGTAGGAGGGGACTGCTAAGATATAGGAGGGGCTCTAGACAGACAGGAGGGGACTGCCGAGATATAGGAGGGGCTCTAGACAGGTAGGAAGGGGCTGCTTAGATATGGGAGTGGCTCTAGACAAGTAGGAGAGGACTGCTGAGATATAGGATGGTCTATGGACAGGTAGGAGGGGACTGCTGAGATATAGGAGGGACTTAGACAGGTAGGAAGGGACTGCTGAGATATAGGAGGGGCTCCAGACAGGCAGGAGAGGACTGCTGAGATATAGGAGGGTCTCTAGACAGACAGGAGGGGACTGCTGAGATATAGGAGGGGCTCTAGACAGGTAGAAGAATACTGCTGAGATATAGGAGGGGCTTAGACAGGTAGGAGGGGACTACTAAGATATAGGAGGGTCTCCAGACAGGTAGGAGGGGACTGCTGAGATATAGGAGGGGCTCTTGACAGGCAGGAAGGGACTGCTGAGATATAGGATGGTCTCCAGACAGGTAGGAGGGGACTGCTGAGATATAGGAGGGGCTCCAGACAGGCGGGAGAGGACTGCTGAGATATAGGAGGGGCTCTAGACAGGTAGGAGGGGACTGCTGAGATATAGGAGGGGCTTAGACAGGTAGGAGTAGTTTGCTGAGATATAGGAGGGGCTCTAGACAGGCAGGAGGGGATTGCTGAGATATAGGAAAGACTCCCGAAAGGTAGGGGGAGGCTGATGAGATGTAGGTGGGGATTTAGACAGGTAGGAGAAGATTGCTGAGATCTACATTTCTGTAGAAATGGGAGAAAACAGTCAGATGCAGTGAGCCTCGAAAGAAGAGAAGGATAGAGAGGGATGGTTATGGAGGACTTGAAAGGTGCTCAGTGGGGATAGAAGCAAACCAACTCCACCACCTTTCTGACCACTGGGTCTGGGTGAGTGGGTCCAGAGAAGGCCTCCATAGGAAAGTGCTGCGGGAGAAGCAGAATCTGCTGCTTGGAGCCAGGTTTCTGTAGTTGCTAGTAGGTTAGAGGGAGCGGGAGACAAAAAGGTCATGGATGGAGGTGAGCGTATTACAGACAGAGGGCATTCCAGAGCACACATGAAAAAGGTGGTTTATAGGAGGATAGGGATTGATATTAAATTAAGCGAATTGCAGCTATTCCCGGAGGAAAGAGGGTGCCTGGTGTGGGGGGTGAGATAGTGGAGGACTAGGGTTTTGGGAGATATTCCCAGAGGTTAGGAGAAGGAGGATGCCTGGTGTCGGGGTGAGATACTGGAGGACCAGGGTTTGGGGAGATATCCCCAGAGGTTAGGAGAAGAAGGATGCCTGGTGTCGGGGTGAGATACTGGAGGACCAGGGTTTGGGGAGATATCCCCAGAGGTTAGGAGAAGAAGGAGGGTGCCTGGTGTGGGGGTGAGATACTGAAGGACCAGGGTTTGGGGAGATATCCCCAGAGGTTAGGAGAAGAAGGAGGGTGCCTGGTGTGGGGGTGAGATACTGAAGGACCAGGGTTTGGGGAGATATCCCCAGAGGTTAGGAGAAGAAGGAGGGTGCCTGGTGTGGGGGTGAGATAGCGGAGGACCAGGGTTTGGGGAGATATCCCCAGAGGTTAGGAGAAGAAGGAGGGTGCCTGGTGTGGGGGTGATATAGCGGAGGACCAGGGTTTGAGGAGATATTCCCAGAGGTTAGAAGAAGGAGGGTGTCTGGTGTGGGGGTGAGATAGTGGAGGACCTGGGTTTGTGGAGATATCCCCAGAGGTTAGGAGAAGAAGGAGGGTGCCTGGTATGGAAGTGAGATAGAGGAGGACCAGGGTTTGGGGAGATATCCCAAGAGGTTAGGAGAAGAAGGAGGGTGCCTGGTGTGGGAGTGAGATAGTGGAGGACCAGGGTTTGGGGAGATATCCCCAGAGGTTAGGAGAAGAAGGAGTGTGCCTGGTGTGGGGGTGAGATACTGGAGGACCAGGGTTTGGGGAGATATCCCAACAGGTTAGGAGAAGAAGGAGGGTGCCTGGTGTGGGGGTGATATAGCGGAGGACCAGGGTTTGGGGAGATATCCGCAGAGGTTAGGAGAAGAAGGAGGGTGCCTGGTGTGGGGGTGATATAGTGGAGGACCAGGGTTTGGGGAGATATTCCCAGAGGTTAGAAGAAGGAGGGTGCCTGGTGTGGGGGTGAGATAGTGGAGGACCAGGGTTTGTGGAGATATCCCCAGAGGTTAGGAGAAGAAGGAGGCTGCCTGGTGTGGGAGTGAGATAGAGGAGGACCAGGGTTTGGGGAGATATCTCAAGAGGTTAGGAGAAGAAGGAGGGTGCCTGGTGGGGGGGGTGAGATACTGAAGGACCAGGGTTTGGGGAGATATCCCAAGAGGTTAGGAGAAGAAGGAGGGTGCCTTGTGTGGGGGTGAGATAGCGGAGGACCAGGGTTTGGGGAGATATCCCCGGAGGTTAGGAGAAGAAGGAGGGTGCCTGGTGTGGGGGTGAGATAGCGGAGGACCAGGGTTTGTGGAGATATCCCCAGATGTTAGGAGAAGAAGGAGTGTGCCTGGTGTGGGGGTGGGATAGCAGAGGACCAGGGTTTGGGGAGATATCCCAAGAGGTTAGGAGAAGAAGGAGGGTGCCTGGTGTGGGGGTGGGATAGCGGAGGACCAGGGTTTGGGGAGATATCCCAAGAGGTTAGGAGAAGAAGGAGGGTGCCTGGTGTGGGGGTGAGATAGCGGAGGACCAGGGTTTGTGGAGATATTCCCAGAGGTTAGAAGAAGGAGGGTGCCTGGTGTGGGGGAGAGATAGCGGAGGACCAGGGTTTGGGGAGATATCCCCAGAGGTTAGGAGAAGAAGGAGGGTGCCTGGTGCGGGGGTGAGATAGTGGAGGACCAGGGTTTGGGGAGATATCCCCAGAGGTTAGAAGAAGGAGGGTGCCTGGTGCGGGGGTGAGATAGCGGAGGACCAGGGTTTGGGGAGATATCCGCAGAGGTTAGGAGAAGAAGGAGGGTGCCTGGTGCGGGGGTGAGATACTGGAGGACCAGGGTTTGGGGAGATATCCCAACAGGTTAGGAGAAGAAGGAGGGTGCCTGGTGTGGGGGTGATATAGCGGAGGACCAGGGTTTGGGGAGATATCCGCAGAGGTTAGGAGAAGAAGGAGGGTGCCTGGTGTGGGGGTGATATAGTGGAGGACCAGGGTTTGGGGAGATATTCCCAGAGGTTAGAAGAAGGAGGGTGCCTGGTGTGGGGGTGAGATAGTGGAGGACCAGGGTTTGTGGAGATATCCCCAGAGGTTAGGAGAAGAAGGAGGCTGCCTGGTGTGGGAGTGAGATAGAGGAGGACCAGGGTTTGGGGAGATATCTCAAGAGGTTAGGAGAAGAAGGAGGGTGCCTGGTGGGGGGGGTGAGATACTGAAGGACCAGGGTTTGGGGAGATATCCCAAGAGGTTAGGAGAAGAAGGAGGGTGCCTTGTGTGGGGGTGAGATAGCGGAGGACCAGGGTTTGGGGAGATATCCCCGGAGGTTAGGAGAAGAAGGAGGGTGCCTGGTGTGGGGGTGAGATAGCGGAGGACCAGGGTTTGTGGAGATATCCCCAGATGTTAGGAGAAGAAGGAGTGTGCCTGGTGTGGGGGTGGGATAGCAGAGGACCAGGGTTTGGGGAGATATCCCAAGAGGTTAGGAGAAGAAGGAGGGTGCCTGGTGTGGGGGTGGGATAGCGGAGGACCAGGGTTTGGGGAGATATCCCAAGAGGTTAGGAGAAGAAGGAGGGTGCCTGGTGTGGGGGTGAGATAGCGGAGGACCAGGGTTTGTGGAGATATTCCCAGAGGTTAGAAGAAGGAGGGTGCCTGGTGTGGGGGAGAGATAGCGGAGGACCAGGGTTTGGGGAGATATCCCCAGAGGTTAGGAGAAGAAGGAGGGTGCCTGGTGCGGGGGTGAGATAGTGGAGGACCAGGGTTTGGGGAGATATCCCCAGAGGTTAGAAGAAGGAGGGTGCCTGGTGCGGGGGTGAGATAGCGGAGGACCAGGGTTTGGGGAGATATCCCCAGAGGTTAGAAGAAGGAGGGTGCCTGGTGTGGGGGTGAGATAGCGGAGGACCAGGGTTTGTGGAGATATCCCCAGAGGTTAGGAGAAGGAGGGTGCCTGGTGTGGCGTGAGATAGTGGAGGACCAGGGTTTGGGGAGATATCCCAAGAGGTTAGGAGAAGAAGGAGGGTGCCTGGTGGGGGGGTGAGATAGTGGAGGACCAGGGTTTGGGGAGATATCCCCAGAGGTTAGAAGAAGGAGGGTGCCTGGTGCGGGGGTGAGATAGCGGAGGACCAGGGTTTGGGGAGATATCCCCAGAGGTTAGAAGAAGGAGGGTGCCTGGTGTGGGGGTGAGATAGCGGAGGACCAGGGTTTGTGGAGATATCCCCAGAGGTTAGGAGAAGGAGGGTGCCTGGTGTGGCGTGAGATAGTGGAGGACCAGGGTTTGGGGAGATATCCCAAGAGGTTAGGAGAAGAAGGAGGGTGCCTGGTGGGGGGGTGAGATAGTGGAGGACCAGGGTTTGGGGAGATATCCCCAGAGGTTAGAAGGAGGGTGCCTGGTGCGGGGGTGAGATAGCGGAGGACCAGGGTTTGGGGAGATATCCCCAGAGGTTAGAAGAAGGAGGGTGCCTGGTGTGGGGGTGAGATAGCGGAGGACCAGGGTTTGTGGAGATATCCCCAGAGGTTAGGAGAAGGAGGGTGCCTGGTGTGGCGTGAGATAGTGGAGGACCAGGGTTTGGGGAGATATCCCAAGAGGTTAGGAGAAGAAGGAGGGTGCCTGGTGTGGGGGGGAGATAGTGGAGGACCAGGGTTTGGGGAGATATCCCCAGAGGTTAGAAGAAGGAGGGTGCCTGGTGCGGGGGTGAGATAGTGGAGGACCAGGGTTTGGGGAGATATCCCAAGAGGTTAGGAGACGAAGGAGGGTGCCTGGTGTGGGGGGGAGATAGTGGAGGACCAGGGTTTGGGGAGATATCCCCAGAGGTTAGAAGAAGGAGGGTGCCTGGTGTGGCGTGAGATAGTGGAGGACCAGGGTTTGGGGAGATATCCCCAGAGGTTAGGTTAGGAGAAGGAGGGTGAGGAAAGTAACATGGGAGTGGGATGTACACGAGTGCACATGCTTTCCTGTCCTGATGTTTGGGTCAGCAGTAGAGACGAGCGAATTATTCAAAAATTCGATTCGGCTGATTCGCCGAATTTGCGGGAGAAATTCGATTCGATGCGAATTTATTCGCTGCGAATTTAACTTCTAAAAAGGGTTTCTAGGCTTCAGAGAGCCTTTATATTAGTGCAGAACACTGTACCTTTAATTTAAATGCCATTGGAGTCTGCTGGGGAAGAGAAATAATACTGTCAGTCAGTATGACATGCAGATGAGTGCCGTCGATCTTAGAATCACCGCACACTTCACTCATTTGGGCAGTCACGGGGCACGACGAAGAAGAAGAAGAAGAAGAAGAAGAAGAAGAAGAAGAAGAAGAAGAAGAATGAAAAGAAGAAGAAGAAGAATGAAAAGAAGAAGAAGAATGAAAAGAAGAATGAAAAGAAGAAGAAGAAGAATGAAAAGAAGAAGAATGAAAGAAGAATGAGAAGAAGAATGAAAAGAAGAATGAGAAGAATGAAAAGAAGAATGAAAAGAAGAAGAAGAATGAGAAGAAGAATGAAAAGAAGAATGAGAAGAAGAATGAGAAGAATGAAAAGAAGAATGAGAAGAATGAAAAGAAGAATGAAAAGAAGAAGAAGAAGAATGAAAAGAAGAAGAAGAATGAAAAGAAAAATGAAAAGAAGAAGAAGAATGAAAAGAAGAATGAGAAGAATGAAAAGAAGAAGAAGAAGAATGAAAAGAAGAATGAAAAGAAGAAGAAGAATGAAAAGAAGAATGAAAAGAAGAATGAGAAGAATGAAAAGAAGAAGAAGAATGAAAAGAAGAATGAAAAGAAGAAGAAGAAGAATGAAAAGAAGAAGAATGAAAGAAGAATGAGAAGAAGAATGAAAAGAAGAATGAAAAGAAGAATGAGAAGAATGAAAAGAAGAATGAAAAGAAGAAGAAGAATGAGAAGAAGAATGAAAAGAAGAATGAGAAGAAGAATGAGAAGAATGAAAAGAAGAATGAGAAGAATGAAAAGAAGAATGAAAAGAAGAAGAAGAAGAATGAAAAGAAGAAGAAGAATGAAAAGAAAAATGAAAAGAAGAAGAAGAATGAAAAGAAGAATGAGAAGAATGAAAAGAAGAAGAAGAAGAATGAAAAGAAGAATGAAAAGAAGAAGAAGAATGAAAAGAAGAATGAAAAGAAGAATGAGAAGAATGAAAAGAAGAATGAAAAGAAGAAGAAGAATGAAAAGAAGAATGAGAAGAAGAATGAAAAGAATGAAAAGAAGAATGAGAAGAATGAAAAGAAGAATGAAAAGAAGAAGAAGAATGAAAAGAAGAAGAAGAAGAATGAAAAGAAGAATGAAAAGAAGAAGAAGAATGAAAAGAAGAAGAAGAAGAATGAAAAGAAGAATGAGAAGAATGAATAGAAGAAGAAGAAGAATGAAAAGAAGAAGAAGAATGAAAAGAAGAATGAAAAGAAGAAGAAGAAGAATGAAAAGAAGAAGAATAAGAATGAAAAGAAGAATGAAAAGAAGAATGAAAAGAAGAAGAAGAAGAATGAAAAGAAGAATTAGAAGAAGAATGAAAAGAAGAATGAAAAGAAGAAGAAGAAGAATGAAAAGAAGAATGTAAAGAAGAAGAAGAAGAATGAAAAGAAGAAGAAGAATGAAAAGAAGAATGAAAAGAAGAATGAGAAGAATGAAAAGAAGAATGAAAAGAAGAAGAAGAAGAATGAAAAGAAGAATGAGAAGAAGAATGAAAAGAAGAATGAAAAGAAGAATGAGAAGAATGAAAAGAAGAATGAAAAGAAGAAGAAGAATGAAAAGAAGAATGAGAAGAAGAATGAAAAGAAGAATGAGAAGAAGAATGAGAAGAATGAAAAGAAGAATGAGAAGAATGAAAAGAAGAATGAAAAGAAGAAGAATGAAAAGAAGAAGAATGAAAAGAAGAATGAAAAGAAGAAGAAGAATGAAAAGAAGAAGAATGAAAAGAAGAATGAAAAGAAGAAGAAGAATGAAAAGAAGAAGAAGAAGAAGAATGAAAAGAAGAATGAAAAGTTTAATGAGAAGAATGAAAAGAAGAAGAAGAATGAAAAGAAGAATGAAAAGAAGAAGAAGAAGAATGAAAAGAAGAAGAAGAAGAATGAAAAGAAGAATGAAAAGAAGAAGAAGAAGAATGAAAAGAAGAAGAAGAAGAATGAAAGAAGAATGAAAAGAAGAAGAAGAAGAATGAAAAGAAGAATGAGAAGAATGAAAAGAAGAAGAAGAAGAATGAAAAGAAGAATGAAAAGAAGAAGAAGAAGAATGAAAAGAAGAAGAAGAAGAAGAATGAAAAGAAGAATGAAAAGAAGAAGAATGAAAAGAAGAAGAAGAAGAATGAAAAGAAGAAGAATGAAAAGAAGAATGAGAAGAAGAATGAAAAGAAGAATGAAAAGAAGAATGAGAAGAATGAAAAGAAGAATGAAAAGAAGAAGAAGAATGAAAAGAAGAATGAGAAGAAGAATGAAAAGAAGAATGAGAAGAAGAATGAGAAGAATGAAAAGAAGAATGAGAAGAATGAAAAGACGAATGAAAAGAAGAAGAAGAAGAATGAAAAGAAGAAGAAGAATGAAAAGAAAAATGAAAAGAAGAAGAATGAAAAGAAGAATGAGAAGAATGAAAAGAAGAAGAAGAAGAATGAAAAGAAGAATGAAAAGAAGAAGAATGAAAAGAAGAATGAAAAGAAGAATGAGAAGAATGAAAAGAAGAATGAAAAGAAGAAGAGGAATGAAAAGAAGAATGAAAAGAAGAATGAAAAGAATGAAAAGAAGAATGAGAAGAATGAAAAGAAGAATGAAAAGAAGAAGAAGAAGAAGAATGAAAAGAAGAAGAAGAATGAAAAGAAGAATGAAAAGAAGAAGAAGAAGAAGAATGAAAAGAAGAAGAATGAAAAGAAGAATGAAAAGAAGAAGAAGAATGAAAAGAAGAAGAAGAAGAATGAAAAGAAGAAGAAGAAGAATGAAAAGAAGAATGAGAAGAATGAATAGAAGAAGAAGAAGAATGAAAAGAAGAATGAAAAGAAGAAGAAGAATGAAAAGAAGAAGAAGAAGAATGAAAAGAAGAATGAAAAGAAGAAGAAGAAGAATGAAAAGAAGAAGAATAAGAATGAAAAGAAGAATGAAAAGAAGAATGAGAAGAATGAAAAAAAGAATGAAAAGAAGAGGAAGAATGAAAAGAAGAATGAGAAGAAGAATGAAAAGAAGAATGAAAAGAAGAATGAGAAGAATGAAAAGAAGAAGAAGAAGAATGAAAAGAAGAATGTAAAGAAGAAGAAGAAGAATGAAAAGAAGAAGAAGAATGAAAAGAAGAATGAAAAGAAGAATGAGAAGAATGAAAAGAAGAATGAAAAGAAGAATGAAAAGAAGAATGAGAAGAAGAATGAAAAGAAGAATGAAAAGAAGAATGAGAAGAATGAAAAGAAGAATGAAAAGAAGAAGAAGAATGAAAAGAAGAATGAGAAGAAGAATGAAAAGAAGAATGAGAAGAAGAATGAGAAGAATGAAAAGAAGAATGAGAAGAATGAAAAGAAGAATGAAAAGAAGAAGAATGAAAAGAAGAAGAATGAAAAGAAGAATGAAAAGAAGAAGAAGAAGAATGAAAAGAAGAAGAAGAAGAATGAAAAGAAGAATGAAAAGAAGAAGAATGAAAAGAAGAAGAATGAAAAGAAGAATGAAAAGAAGAATGAGAAGAATGAAAAGAAGAAGAAGAATGAAAAGAAGAAGAAGAAGAATGAAAAGAATAAGAAGAAGAATGAAAAGAAGAATGAAAAGAAGAAGAAGAATGAAAAGAAGAAGAAGAAGAATGAAAGAAGAATGAAAAGAAGAAGAAGAAGAATGAAAAGAAGAATGAGAAGAATGAAAAGAAGAAGAAGAAGAATGAAAAGAAGAATGAAAAGAAGAAGAAGAAGAATGAAAAGAAGAAGAAGAATGAAAAGAAGAATGAAAAGAAGAAGAAGAAGAAGAATGAAAAGAAGAATGAGAAGAATGAAAAGAAGAATGAAAAGAAGAAGAAGAAGAAGAATGAAAAGAAGAATGAAAAGAAGAATGAGAAGAATGAAAAGAAGAAGAAGAAGAATGAAAGAAGAATGAAAAGAAGAAGAAGAAGAATGAAAAGAAGAATGAGAAGAATGAAAAGAAGAAGAAGAAGAATGAAAAGAAGAATGAAAAGAAGAAGAAGAAGAATGAAAAGAAGAAGAAGAATGAAAAGAAGAATGAAAAGAAGAAGAAGAATGAAAAGAAGAATGAAAAAGAAGAATGAGAAGAATGAAAAGAAGAATGAAAAGAAGAAGAAGAAGAAGAATGAAAAGAAGAATGAAAAGAAGTATTCCAGTACAGCAAAAAGTGTATCTGCAGAGAGCTCCGCTATTTCTGACATTTCTCTGACAGTTCCTTCACATGTACAGCGGTTGAAACATTGTATCTGTTTCCGAATAAAAACATCTGTATCCTAAATGGAAACTAACAGATACAATGTTTCAACCGCTGTACATGTGAAGGAACTGTCAGAGAAATGTCAGAAATAGCGGAGCTCTCTGCAGGGACACTTTTTGCCGGCTGATCGGGAAAAATCCGATTCGCGCACCCGAAGTTGGCTAATATTCAGATTCGGCACGAATCGAATTTTTCCTGAAATTCGAAACAAATTCCACTTCGCCTGGTTCGATTCGCTCATCTTTAGTCAGCAGGTGAATAAAGCATCAGCAGGAGGTGATGAGAGCAGTAGTAGGGAGATGGTAGCAGTGAGGGGGAGATGTACAAGATTTGGGGTGGAGCAGAGGGGTAAAGAAATGAGATTTTGGGAACACAGGATAGTAATATGAAAAGGAGGAGTAGAGGCGGCATATTAAAAGGTACATGGAGTGGGACACGGACTTGTAGGAGATGTTTCCCAGGGTGTTTGCTTGCAGTCCATTCAGCGTGCAGTAGAGGTCCTTGTTGTATCTTCCTGCTGCTTGAGTTATCCTGCTTTAGTTAAACCGCTGCGTTCAACTGCATCTTCACACTCCAGCATCAAACACACGGCTGCGTTCAACTGCATCTTCACACTCCAGCATCAAACACACGGCTGCGTTCAACTGCATCTTCACACTCCAGCATCAAACACACACACGCAGAAAACTGCACCCCATCTGTGACTGTGCCCCCTGTCGTAATACACAGTGATGGGTACAATTCAATCAACTGGCCAATTAAAATCTTCCTTTGGCCATCCTTGGAGAGTCCTGTAGGGTCCAGTCTGGCCTATTGAGTAATACAGTGCGAAGTATGACAACCAATAGAAACAAATATCATTTCTAATGACGTAACTCATCTCTGATTGGTTACTCATGAATTTTGACATCCAACCTAATTTTAGCAGTTATGACATTTCCTAAGTGAAAAACTCAGGAAGTTAGAAGAGTCATAACTTCTGCTTTACTGACAGACGCTCACATCTTGCTGGACGCGTCCGCCATGTCTGCCATCCTCATCGTCGTATTCCTGTGTAAGTACAAAGACGTTTCTTCTAGATTTTATCTGTATTTCAACAAATTCAGCAGAAATGCGTCTAACAAATGATGACTGATCTGCATGTTCATGAGGGAAAGAAGGATTTGATCCCCTTCACAAAACATGACTTAGTACTTGGTGGCCAATCCCTTGTTGGCCATCACAGAGGTCAGACGTTTCCTGGAGTTGGCCCCCAGGTTCGCACACATCTCAGGAGGGATTTTGGCCCACTCCTCTTGGCAGATCCTCTCCAAGTCATTAAGGTTTGGTGGCTGACGTTTGGCAGCTCAAACTTTCAGCTCCCTCCACAGATTTTCCATCAGATGAAGGCCACTCCAGGACCTTAATGTGCTTCTTCTTGAGCCGCTCCTTTGTTGCCTTGGCCGTGTGTTTTGGGTCATTGTCATGCTGGAACACCCATCCACCACCCATTTTCAATGCCCTGGCTGAGGGAAGAAGGTTCTCACCCAAGATTTGATGGTACATTGCCCCGTCCATCGTCCCTTTGATGCGGTGCAGTTGTCCTGTCCTCTTAGCAGAAAAACACCCCCAAAGCAGAATGTTTCCACCACCATGTTTCACAGTTTGGATGGTGTTCTTGGGGTCATAGGCGGCATTCCTCCTCCTCCAAACATGGCTAGTTGAGTTGATGCCAAAGAGCTGGATTTTGGTCTCATCTGGCCACAACACTTCCCACCAGTCCTCCTCGGCATCATTCAGATGTTCAGTGGCAGACTTCAGACGGGCCTGGACATGTGCTTTCTTGAGCAGAGGGACCTTGCGGGCACTGCAGGATTTCAGTCCTTGTCGGCGTAGTGTGTTACCAATTGTTTTCTTGGTGACTGTGGTCCCAGCTGCCTGGAGATCATTGACAAGATCCTCACGTGTAGTTCTGGGAGGATTCCTCACTGTTCTCATGATCATTGACACTCCACGAGGTGAGATCTTGCATGGTGCACCAGACCTAGGGAGACTGACACTTGTTTTGTGTTTCTTCCATTTGTGAATAATTGCACCAACTGTTGTCACCTTCTCACCAAGCTGCTTGGCCATAGTTTGGTAGCCCAGTCCAGCCTTGTGTAGGTCTACCATCTTGTCCCTGACATCCTGGGACAGCTCTTTGGTCTTTGCCATGGTGGAGAGTTTGGAATCTGATGGTTTGATAGCTCCTGTGGACAGGTGTCTTTTATACAGGTAACACAATGAGATTAGCAGCACTCCCTTTAAGAGACTGCTTCTAATCTCAGCTTGTTACCTGTATGAGAGACACCTGGGAGCCAGAAATCCTGCTGAATGATAGGGGATCAAATCCTTCTTTCCCTCATGAACATGCAGATCAGTCAACATTTGTTAGACGCATTTCTGCTGAATTTGTTGTTGTATTCTGTCTCTCAGTGTTACACCGAACATTCCATTGTTAGACCGATCATTTCTGTGTGAGGGGCGAACATTCAGCATCAGCCGGGGAGCAAATACACATTTCCTTCACTGTAATACACAGTATATAACACACATAAAACAATTACAGTCAGGTCCATAAATATTGGGACATGGACACAATTCTAACATTTTTGACTCTATACACCACCACAATGGATTTGAAATGAAAGGAACAAGATGTGCTTTAACTGCAGACTGTCAGCTTTAATTTGAGGGTATTTACATCCAAATCAGGTGAACGGTGTAGGAATTACAACTGTTTGCATATGTGCCTCCCACTTGTTAAGGGACCAAAAGTAATGGGACAATTGGCTTCTCAGCTGTTCCATGGCCAGGTGTGTGTTATTCCCTCATTATCCCAATTACAATGAGCAGATAAAAGGTCCAGAGTTCATTTCAAGTGTGCTATTTGCATTTGGAATCTGTTGCTGTCAACTCTCAAGATGAGATCCAAAGAGCTGTCACTATCAGTGAAGCCATCATTAGGCTGAAAAAACAAAACAAACCCATCAGAGAGATAGCAAAAACATTAGGCGTGGCCAAAACAACTGTTTGGAACATTCTTAAAAAGAAGGAACGCACCGGTGATCTCAGCAACACCAAAAGACCCGGAAGACCACGGAAAACAACTGTGGTGGATGAGCGAAGAATTCTTTCCCTGGTGAAGAAAACACCCTTCACAACAGTTGGCCAGATCAAGAACACTCTCCAGGAGGTAGGTGTATGTGTGTCAAAGTCACCAATCAAGAGAAGACTTCACCAGAGTGACTACAGAGGGTTCACCACAAGATGGAAACCATTGGTGAGCCTCAAAAACAGGAAGGCCAGATTAGAGTTTGCCAAACGACATGTAAAAAAGCCTTCACAGTTCTGGAACAACATCCTATGGACAGATGAGACCGACATCAACTTGTACCAGAGTGATGGGAAGAGAAGAGTATGGAGAAGGAACTGCTCATGGTCCTCAGCATACCACCTCATCAGTGATCATGGTGGTGGTAGTGTCATGGCGTGGGCATGTATGGCTGCCAATGGAACTGCTTCTCTTGTATTTATTGATGATGTGACTGCTGACAGAAGCAGCCGGATGAATTGTGAAGTGTTTCGGGAATATTATCGGCTCATATTCAGCCAAATGCTTCACAACTCATTGGACGCTTCACAGTGCAGATGGACAATGACCCAAAGCAGACTGCAAAAGACACCAAAGAAGTGGAATGTTCTGCAATGGCCAATCACCTGACCTGAATCCGATTGAGCATTTCACTTGCTGAAGACAAAACTGAAGGGAAAATGCCCCAAGAACAAGCAGGAACTGAAGACAGTTGCAGTAGAGGCCTGGCAGAGCATCACCAGGGATGACACCCAGCGTCTGGGGATGTCTATGCGTTCCACACTTCAGGCTGTCATTGACTGCAAAGGATTTGCAACCAAGTATTAAAAAGTGAAAGTTTGATTTATGATTATTATTCTGTCCCATTACTTTTGGTCCCTTAACAAGTGGGAGGCACATATGCAAACTGTTGTAATTCCTACACCGTTCACCTGATTTGGATGTAAATACCCTCAAATTAAAGCTGACAGTCTGCAGTTAAAGCACATCTTGTTTGTTTCATTTCAAATCCATTGTGGTGTATAGAGCCAAAAATGTTAGAATTGTGTCGATGTCCCAATATTTATGGACCTGACTGTAATACACAGTATATACCACACATAATACACAGTATATACCACACATAATACACATAATACACATAATACACAGTATATACCACACATAACACACAGTATATACCACACATAATACACAATATATACCACACATAATACACAGTATATACCACACATAATACACATAATACACAGTATATAGCACACATAACACACAGTATATACCACACATAACACACAGTATATACCACACATAATACACATAATACACAGTATATAGCACACATAATACACAGTATATACCACACATAATACACATAATACACAGTATATAGCACACATAACACACAGTATATACCACACATAATACACAATATATACCACACATAATACACATAATACACAGTATATACCACACATAATACACAGTATATACCACACATAATACACATAATACACAGTATATACCACACATAATACACAGTATATACCACACATAATACACATAATACACAGTATATAACACACATAATACACAGTATATACACCACATAATACACAGTATATACCACACATAATACACAGTATATAGCACACATAATACACATAATACACAGTATATACCACACATAATACACAGTATATAACACACATAATACACAATATATACCACATATAATACACAGTATATACCACACATAATACACAATATATACCACATATAATACACATAATACACAGTATATACCACACATAATACACATAATACACAATATATACCACATATAATACACATAATACACAGTATATACCACACATAATACACAGTATATACCACACATAATACACAGTATATACCACATATAATACACATAATACACAGTATATACCACACATAATACACATAATACACAGTATATACCACACATAATACACAGTATATACCACACATAATACACAGTATATACCACACATAATACACAGTATATACCACACATAATACACAGTATATAACACACATAATACACATAATACACATAATACACATAATACACAGTATATAACACACATAATACACAGTATATAGCACACATAATACACATAATACACAGTATATACCACACATAATACACAGTATATACCACACATAATACACAGTATATACCACACATAATACACAGTATATACCACACATAATACACAGTATATACCACACATAATACACAATATATACCACACATAATACACAATATATACCACATATAATACACATAATACACAGTATATACCACACATAATACACAGTATATACCACACATAATACACAGTATATACCACACATAATACACAGTATATACCACACATAATACACAGTATATACCACACATAATACACAGTATATACCACACATAATACACAGTATATACCACACATAATACACAGTATATACCACACATAATACACAATATATACCACACATAATACACAGTATATACCACACATAATACACAGTATATACCACACATAATACACAGTATATACCACACATAATACACAGTATATAGCACACATAATACACAGTATATACCACACATAATACACAGTATATACCACACATAATACACAGTATATACCACACATAATACACAGTATATACCACACATAATACACAGTATATACCACACATAATACACATAATACACAGTATATACCACACATAATACACAGTATATAGCACACATAATACACAGTATATACCACACATAATACACAGTATATACCACACATAATACACAGTATATAACACACATAATACACATAATACACATAATACACAGTATATACCACACATAATACACATAATACACAGTATATACCACATATAATACACATAATACACAGTATATAGCACACATAATACACATAATACACAGTATATAGCACACATAATACACAGTATATACCACACATAATACACAGTATATAACACACATAATACACAATAACGGCATTATTAAAATGCCTAAAAACGTAAACTGTCCTGTGAGTGTGATTACATTTTCAGGACATAAAGAAAGATAAATCTCCTCAAAAAAGGTGTTATTTTTTTTTTAAGGGTATACATTTTTTTTCTCATGTTTTGCGTTTTCTTTTCACAGCGCTGAATATGGGAAAATCTGGTAAGTGCAAATCCGGGATTGGAGATACACCACAAAAAACAAATATAAAATGAACGGGGTAATTACAGTATTTATATGTGAAAATGATTTGTATAGAAATGTTTATTGAATTATTTATATGGGTTTTGACTTCATGCTTTAGTAACACCATCACCACAAAAAAATAATAGGGCCCCTTTCAGATTGGGGGGGGGGATCTGTCAGCGTGATCCTCCTGCTCAGTGGGGGGGATTTCTCCGCTGATCCCCGCTGAGCAGGCGGAGGACAGGTCCCTATCACGTACACTGCCCGCTGATTTCAATGGGACGGTCTGATGGAGACGGACCGCCTGTCCATTTCCACCCGATTGCCATCCCATCCTCTGGATGGATGGGGAACGGATTGGATCGGATGCTGGCGGATGTCAGTGGACTATTGTTTATATTTAACAGCTAAATCCCTTTTCTCATCAGCAGTATATAGCAGCCTTGTGACTTCTATCAGTGTCCAGCTGAGCACGAGCTAAAGCTTGCAGGAAAAGTTTTCTTTCCACTCTAGGAGGATGCAGAACCCTTGACCTCTGTCTAGACAGTGCTGATTGGCCCTGTGCTGATCACATATGCACTCTCCCAAGTAAGAAAAAAAAAAAACCTCTCCAGCAGTACACACTAAACTGAGTGTGTGCAGAGTGTCTCCACATGATATGTCTTATCAGGAGATAAGAGGGGGACACTGGGAGAAGGGGAGGATCAGAGAAGACAGGATCAAACAGCGTTTTTACACAATGCAGAGGATTAACCCCTTAGGTTCCACAGTGAGCTTTACTGCATCTACAGCCTGATTGTACTGATTTAGTAACGTGTTAAAACAGAAATTCTCTCCATGATTTCATTGTTGAACGTTGTGCTATGTATGTGTCTATGTGTGGTCTCCTCTCTTCCATAGGAGGTGCCATCAGACCTGTGGTGACCTTCACACCCAACTGGGGGAATGTACTACAAGGTGATGAAGTGACTCTAAGATGTAATGTGCCGTCTCCTGTATCGGAGGAACCCCGGACCTATCATTGGTACAAAGACAACCGACCAAAACCAGGAGATCAAAAGAACCTTCACATAAAACCTGGTGTGGTGGACAGTGGAGATTACCAGTGCCGGGTCAGTGCCGGTGATATCAGTGATCCCGTCTTCCTAAATGTTACAAACAGTGAGTGATCTCCTCATCTCCAGAATTCCATTGTATGATGTCTGTAAATATAACAATCATTTTCTTCTCAGCTTATGTCATCCTGCAGAGACCTCCATCCACCATTTATGAAGGAGACCCCCTGACTCTGAGATGTCACCATATAAAAGACTTTGACAGCTCTGCACCAAGATATTACAAGAATAATGAAGAGATAAAATCACAATTCCCGGAATCAGAGCTCCATATTCAGAAAGTAAATCTGAGCACAGCCGGACATTATAAATGTACTAAAAAAATTGAATTTTCTCGTAGTCCCCCTGGCCATGTGTTCTCAGATGAATTCTCGCTCTCTGTGAAAGGTGAGTCCCTATAACACAGCGAATCCTGGAGAAGGTTCAAGGATCTGGGGATGGATGGATGGATGTAGAGGGAAGATCTCAGTATGGGGATCTGGGGATGGATGGATGGATGTAGAGGTAAGAGCTCAGTACGGGGATCTGGGGATGGATGGATGTAGATGGAAGACCTCAGTATGGGGATCTGGGGATGGATGGATGTAGAGGGAAGAGCTCAGTATGGGGATCTGGGGATGGATGGATGGATGTAGAGGGAAGAGCTCAGTATGGGGATGGATGGATGTAGAGGGAAGAGCACAATATGGGGATCTGGGGATGGATGGATGTAGAGGGAAGAGCTCAGTATAGGGATGGATGGATGGATGTAGAGGGAAGAGCACAGTATGGGGATCTGGGGATGGATGGATGGATGTAGAGGGAAGAGCTCAGTATGGGGATGGATGGATGTAGAGGGAAGAGCTCAGTATGGGGATGGATGGATGTAGAGGGAAGAGCTCAGTATGGGGATGGATGGATGGATGTAGAGGAAAGAGCTCAGTATGGGGATCTGGGGATGGATGGATGTAGAGGGAAGAGCTCAGTATGGGGATCTGGGGATGGATGGATGTAGAGGGAAGAGCTCAGTATGGGGATCTGGGGATGGATGGATGTAGAGGGAAGAGCTCAGTATGGGGATCTGGGGATGGATGGATGGATGGATGTAGAGGGAAGAGCACAGTATGGGGATCTGGGGATGGATGGATGTAGAGGGAAGAGCTCAGTATGGGGATCTGGGGATGGATGGATGGATGGATGGATGTAGAGGGAAGAGCTCAGTATGGGGATGGATGGATGGATGTAGAGGGAAGAGCACAATATGGGGATCTGGGGATGGATGGATGTAGAGGGAAGAGCTCAGTATGGGGATGGATGGATGTAGAGGGAAGAGCTCAGTATAGGGATGGATGGATGGATGTAGAGGGAAGAGCTCAGTATGGGGATGGATGAATGGATGGATGTAGAGGGAAGAGCTCAGTATGGGGATGGATGAATGGATGGATGTAGAGGGAAGAGCTCAGTATGGGGATCTGGGGATGGATGGATGTAGAGGGAAGAGCTTAGTACGGGGATCTGGGGATGGATGGATGGATGGATGTAGAGGGAAGAGCTCAGTATGGGGATGGATGGATGGATGTAGAGGGAAGAGCTCAGTTTGATACGAAGTGAATCAAACAATAAAAACTTGGGATCTCAGCACGATGCAACCCAAATCCATCAATGTATCCATGTCATGATCTCCTCCTCCAGAACTCTTCTCCACCCCAGAAATAAAAGTGGCCCCATCCAGGGTGATAGAAGGAGGTGAGATGGCGGTGACGTGTGACACCAGACTGGATCCGCTCAGAGGCGGCACAGAGCTGCACTTTGCCTTCTACAGAGATGGACGGACTGTGAGAGAATTCAATGTATCCGATACATACAGAGTGCGGTCAGCTCAGCTGGAGGATTCTGGGAATTATATCTGTGAAGTGAGGACGACGTCTGACCATGTGAGGAAGATGAGTGATGAGCTCCATATCCAGATCCAGATGTACGGTGAGCAGATATCGTCCATTCACACATTTCCCCGTACAGTCATATATATTGTTCTCTTCCTCATTCTCTGCCATTCACAGATTGTGGCAATGATGAGATCCATGCCAAGTAATGACCACCACCAAGATTTTCTGGTGATGGTCGTTAATTAAAAAATAAATAAAATTCTAAATATATTTAAAAAAAAACATGATGAGGGATAAAAAAAAAATCACATTTCATATCTTTTGTTTTTGCTCTAATGAAGTAAACGTTACATTCGGGAAGTTCAGATTTTTGATTGAAAAGATACTTTTATTGCAGAAGCATCAAAAACAACATGATACGTGTAATCGGGGTACATCTCACCCTGTACTGCGACGCAGCGCACCACATTGCAATACAGTTCCAAGCATACGATAAATACATTCAGAAATAAATACATTCGCTCAGCGGTATGATGCCTGACGTGATGTGCGCGGAGGATGAATCCCCCGGACCACCACGTCATGCATGACGCCGCTTACCCCAAAAACTGTAGCATCCTAATACAATATACATTTCCTCGTCACTATATCATGCACAAAAACGATAAACTGAAAAAACACGGTCTACAATAGGCATCGGGTGTGTGGGGGGGAAGGGGAAGAAAGGGGGAAACACAGGCCCGAAGCTTTATTGAAGGGACAAAGACACGCAAGGGGGAGTAGGGGGAAGGGGAAAATCTTCAGACGTCCTCTTCCTCCTTAAAGTCCAACAAGGAATAGTCTCTGAGCAGACTGAGGATCAGTCTGCGGCAGTCCTCAATGGACATCCTCTCCCGCTGGTGGATGAGGCGCTTCCTGGCGCACCATAAAGCGTCCTTAAAGCAACACAGCACCCGCCAGGCGCCGTCAATGTCCTCCAGAGAGAAAGTTCCACAGAACAGTCCATTCAACACCCCAAAGTGAGTGATGGCTGTCTGTGGTACAAAGTCTTTGAGTTCAGGTTCCAGGGCCCCCAACAGGGCCTGAGCAAATGAGCACTCCCAGAAAACGTGGTAAGACGTTTCCTCGTGGATGATGCAGAAGGGGCAGTGTCTGTATCTGCTCAGGTTCCTGGCATGCATAAATGTCCTGAGAGGCAACCCCCCCTTGGATAGCCATCCATGCCAGGTCTTTATGCCTGTTGGTGAGGACGTTGGAAGAAACATTCCTCCAGACCACCTTGCAAGTGGCCGAAGGTAGGCCTGGAACCGACTCCATGATGTCGCTTGCTCTGATCAACTTGTAGATGGTCTTTGGCTTCCACAAGTCAGGCTTGACTCCCTGCAGCCCCTGCTCCCTGATGAACTTGAAGGTATCCAAGTAGAACCAAGGAGTGTCCCAGTTGTAGGGGATGGAACTATCCCAGGTGTCCCACCCCAGGGACCTCCAGAGAGGCAGCAAAAAGAAGCGAGACATTGCGTTCCCGCCAGAGTCCATAATCCGTTTGGGCAAAGTTCTGCGGATGCAGTTGCAAGCAAAGAACACCCTCAGCTGGGTGGCGATGTCGGGCACGCCCTTACCGCCCTTGAGGGGTTCCTTGAACATGACTGCCCGCTTCACTCTGTCCATCTTGGAGCCCCAGATGAAGTGAAACACCGCCCTGGTGATGGCCTTACAGGTGTTGACCCGTGGGGGCCAGGCCTGGGCGAGGTACTGCAACACAGGGAGAATCTCGCTGCGGAGTACCAGTGTCTTCCCTTCGATGGAGAGGTCTCTGAGGCTCCAGAGTCCAAACTTTTGTCGCATCTTGGCCAGTCTCTCCTCCCAAGACTTCAGGGCTGCGCCCTCGGCACCAAACCAAACCCCCAAAATCTTCATGAAGTCTGTCTTGATGCCAAAGGGCATGGATGCAGAAGAAGGCAGGAACCACTTTCCGAAGAGCATGACTTCCGACTTTCCGCAGTTGACCTTTGCCCCCGAAGCTTGGCCGAAGTCCTCGCAGGTCTGGACGAGCAGGTCGATGGAGCGCTGGTTGGCACAGAACACCGTCACGTCGTCCATGTAGAGCGAGCACTTCACTTCCCGTCTGTCTGGTCCCGGTGCGGTGATTCCCCCGATCTCTGGATTCCGTCTGATGCACTCGGCGAAGAGCTCTATACAGCAAACAAAAAGTAGAGGTGAGAGAGGACAGCCTTGTCTGACCCCGGAGAGGACCGGGAAGGGGTCAGTTTTCCAGCCGTTCACCTGCACGGAACTACAAATGTCATTATACATGATGTCAACATATGAACAAAACATTTCCCCGAGACCAAACCTGCGCAGGGCTCTGCACATAAACCCATGGGAGACACGGTCAAAGGCCTTTTCCTGATCAAGACTGACCAGGGCCGCGTGCACACGGCAGTCCTTGATGTATTGGACCGTGTCCCGGACAAGCGCTAGGCTGTCCGCAATCCTGCGGCCAGGAATGCCACAAGTCTGATCCGGGTTGATGATCTGTCCGATGACAGCCTTCAGCCTGTTCGCCATGACCTTGGCGAGGATCTTGTAGTCCACGTTCAGGAGAGAGATGGGACGCCAATTTTTCAAGTCACATCTCTCCCTGTAAGGGACCGCCCGGCGGTACTACTAGCACTCCACTGAATAGGCGTCCCCAGCGCACGGAGTCTAAGTCCCAGGGTGCTTGTTCACCAGGGCCCCTGATGGTGGGGATGGACTTGGAGCTCCCTGAGACCAGGTCGTGACTACCGGGTGCGTCCGTCAGTGGTAGTAGTATGCGCAAGGGGCTCCCACGGGGAAGAGTCTGATGTGAGGAGGTCAGAAGACCCCACTGCACGGGATGGATGGATGGATGAGCAGGGTCAGACGGGCCGGGTCGGTAACAGAGAGGGCGGCAAGGTACAAGGCAGAGGGCATAGAATGGTCGGGTCACACGCCAGGTCAGTAACAGCAGGTCAAATCCAATAGGGGGCATTCAGGAGAGAGGTCAGGCAAAGCAAGGGTCAGAATAGGCGAAAACAGCAAGGTCAGGTACAATCCGGGTCAATAACTTACAGGGTACAGGTTCACAGGGTTCAGAATGCAGGAAAGACCAGAAGGCACTGAATGACAGCTCAGGGTCGTTTAAATATCCCGCCCTGCGCTGCCATTGGTGCCCAGCGGGCGGCCGCGGCTTCTACTGCGCATGCGCGAACTCGAACGCCGCGGCCGGCCCGGAACCAGTGCTCGAGTCCCTGCGCCGGGCGGCATACTGCGCCTGCGCCGGGACCAACGCGGCGGGGATCGAGGGGATCCCTGACATTGCCCCCCCCCTACGGGCAACCTCCGGATGCCCACCCGATCTCTCCACCACGGGTGATCGCGAAAGAACCTCCGGACAAGTCTGGGTGCATGGACATTATGGGCTGGTTCCCAAGAATTGTCCTCAGGACCATAGCCTTTCCATTTGATAAGGAATTGGGTCTGGCCTCCCCTCCTTCGACACTTCAGGATTGTTTCAACCTCGAACTCTTCTTCTCCTTCGACCGTTACCGCTTCCGGGGGTCTAGATTCCCGGTCAGGGAAGGCATCTGGGACCACAGGCTTCAGAAGGGACACATGAAAGACCGGGTGGATCTTGAGCGTGTCAGGGAGGGCGAGTTCATAGGCTACTTCATTAACCATTCGTTTAATGCAGAAGGGGCCAATAAATTTGGGTCCCAATTTCTTTGACGGGCAAAGCATCTTTAGATTGGACGTCGCCAGCCAAACCTTCTCCCCAGGCCGCAATACCAGATCGCCTCTCCGTTTCCTGTTGGATGCTTTCCTGTAGTCTTCCTGGGCACGACTGATGGCCACTTGAAGCTTCTTATTGTTCGCGGCGAAGAACGTTACCACATCTTGCGTTGCTGGTACTGGGCATTCCGATACCAAATCCGGGAGGAAGACTGGGTGAAAGCCATAGTTGGCGAAGAACGGGGACTGCCCTGTTGCTGAGTGGCGGGCGTTGTTATACGCAAATTCCGCTAAAGGAAGAAGTGGCAGCCAGTCATCTTGAGTAAACGAGGTATAGCATCTCAGGTATTGCTCTAAGGTCTGATTGGTCCTTTCGGTTTGACCGTTAGTTTGAGGGTGGAACGCAGAAGAGAGAGATAATTTGATGTCCAGGGCCTTGCACAGTGCTCTCCAGAATCTGGACGTGAACTGGACCCCTCGGTCCGAGACAATGTCTTCGGGGACCCCATGCAACCTGACTACCTCACGAATGAAGACTCGCGCGGTCTCGGCCGCCGAGGGGGTCTTCTTCAACGGGATGAAGTGGGCCATCTTGGACAAGCGGTCCACGACTACCAGGATTGCCGTGTGGTCTCGGGATGGCGGAAGCTCAACTATAAAGTCTAGTGAGATCTTTTGCCAAGGCCGTTCAGGAATAGGTAAGGGTCGCAACAGACCCCAAACCTTGTTTCTTGAGGGCTTGTTCTTCTGGCAGGTGACACAGGACCTGACATAGCCCTTACAATCTTTAGCCATGTCTGGCCACCAGAATGAGCGTCGGAGGAGATCCAGGGTCTTTTCTGGGCCAAAGTGCCCCGCCATTGGGTGGTCGTGGCAATGCCCCAAGACCAGGGTTCGAGCTTCTTCTGGCACCACAATTCGATCTTCCCTCCATAGGAGTCCCCCCTTGTTCTGGAGCGGCCCTCCGCCTGGGGTAGAGAAGTTTGTGGATGCCTCCATTAGCCTGGAACGAAGGTCCGACTGAAGGACCAAGAAGTTACCTGAGGACAGGATGGTGTCAGGTACTGGGGTCTCCTTGGCGTCTTCGTACATCCGTGATAAGGCATCCGGCTTAGTGTTCTTAGATCCCGGCCGGTACGTAATATGGAAGTTGAATCTTGAAAAGAACAGTGCCCATCTCGCCTGTCGCGGGCGTAGACGCTTGGCAGTTCTCAGATACTCTAAGTTCTTATGGTCAGTGAATATTAAGATGGGGTGCACCGCACCTTCCAGCAGGTACCTCCATTCCTCTAACGCCGTTTTGATCGCTAGTAGCTCACGGTCACCGATATCATAGTTCCTCTCCGCTGGGGTCAGCTTCCGTGAGAAGAACGCTACCGGGTGGAGCAGTTCCTTGGTGCCTTTTCGTTGGGAGAGGATGGAGCCTACCGCATTCTCCGATGCATCTACCTCCAAGATGTAGGGCAGAGCGGCGTCTGGGTGGCCCAAAATGGGTGCCGAAGTGAACAGCTTCTTTAAGACTTCGAAAGCTCCCTGCGCTTCTGGTGTCCATCCGAATCGGGTTCCCAGCTTGGTTAGCTGAGTAATGGGGGAGACCAGACCCGAGAAGTTCTTGATGAACTTCCGGTAAAAATTTGCAAAGCCGATGAATCGCTGGACGCCTTTCCTGTCTGTGGGTTCAGGCCAATCCAGTATTGCAGCGACCTTCTGGGGATCCATCGCGACCCCCGTGGTGGAGATAATCAGGCCCAAGAAGGCAATGCTGGATTGTTCAAAACAACATTTTTCTGCCTTGGCGTACAACCCATGCTGCCGCAATCGCCCCAATACTTTTGCTACATGTAATCTGTGTTCCCCCAGAGACGGGGAAAAAATCAGAATGTCGTCTAAATAAACGATCACAAAGACATCCAGGAAGTCCCTAAAAATATCATTTACAAAATGTTGAAACGTGGCCGGAGCATTACACAACCCGAATGGCATGACCAGATATTCAAAATGACCGAAGCGGGTGCGGAAGGCCGTCTTCCACTCGTCCCCCTCCCTTATGCGAATCAAGTTGTACGCCCCCCTCAGATCCAGCTTGGTAAAAACTACTGCTGACTTTAAACTTTGGAACAGCTCAGGTACTAACGGTAGTGGGTAACGGTTTTTTATCGTGACCCTGTTCAATTCCCTGTAATCGATACATGGCCTTAAGGTTTTGTCCTTCTTTTCAACAAAGAAGATTCCCGCCCCCGCCGGTGAAGTGGAGTGGCGGATGAACCCCTTCTGGAGGCTGTCCTCGATATATTCCTTTAGGGCCCCCAATTCGGGCTCTGAAAGGGGGAAGATTCGCCCAAAAGGAATTTCTGAGCCGGGTAACAGGTCAATGGGGCAGTCATAAGGGCGGTGGGGGGGTAGAGTATCAGCTCCCCGTTTGCTGAACACATCTAGAAACCCATGGTAGGCCGCAGGGATTACTTGTTTTAATTCAGCTTCCCCCTCAGAGCACAGGAGGATTTGGGGGGTCCCCGGGCCTGAAGTGCGGCAGTATATCCGACAGTATGGGGAAGGGAACGTGATTACTCCGGTCTCCCAGTCAATCTGGGGGTTATGGGCCCGTAACCATGGGAGCCCCAGAATGACTGGGAAGAGGGGTGAAGCTATAGCATCCAGGCGGAGGAGTTCCTGGTGCTGGCCGGAAATGACAGTGGTGATGGAGGGGGTTTCCTGGTTCACTACCCCCGATTTTATTCGGGAACCGTCGGCCAAATAAATATTGAACCCCTTCTGTTTCAATTGAAGGGGAATACCCTGCTGGTGAGCAAAATTAATATCCACGAAGCAGCTGCATGCCCCAGAGTCAATTATGGCCGATACTTCCATGGTCCTTTCTGGAAGCTGAAAGGAAAGGGGTACCACTAAGTATTGGGATGGACCAACATTGCCAAGGGATAAGGAAGAAGAGGTGCACTTACTCAGTTTCTGCGGGCAGGAACGCGCCATATGACCAGCTTCTCCACAATAGAGGCACAGGTTCTGGGATCGTCTGCGCAGATGTTCCTCTGGGGGTAGTTTAGGCCGTGCCAGGCCGAGCTGCATGGGTTCGGGGTTGTCTCCAGGTGGCCGGTTTTGGATGACTGGCCTAGGTGTTTGACTGGGACCCTGAAATGATCCCCAGGGATTTCCATGACCCTGGCCGGACCTCTCAAACCTGCGTTCCCGCAGTCTACGGTCAATTTTGATGGTCAGTGCTATTAGGTCCTCTAAAGTCTCAGGTACCTCCACCCGGGCGAGCTCGTCTTTCAGGCCGTCTGATAGGCCAACACGGAACTGATGCAGGAGTGCGAACTCGTTCCAGCGAGTATCCCCCATCCACCGCCTAAATTCAGATGCGTACTCCTCCGCCGCTCGGCGGCCTTGCCGGAGTGTGTACAGAGTAGCTTCAGCAGAAGCTGCCCGCTGCGGGTCATCATAAAGGATGGCCATAGCATCAAAAAAACTGTCAACCGAACCAAGGTGAGGGTCATTTTTTCCCCGTAATCGATGGGCCCAGTCTTGGGGTTCGCCCTGCAGGAGGGATATGACGAACCCCACCTTCACGGATTCAGTCACGAAGGTTCGGGGTTGTAGCTCAAAATAGAGGAGGCAGGACTCGCGGAATGATCTGAACCGAGTGCGGTCCCCGTGGAAACGTTCTGGTAAGGGTACTCGGGGGTCGGCCGCCGGGAGTGATGCGGATGCTCCAGACACCAGCACAGGGGCTGCTACAGCTGGAGATGTGGGGACCGCGGCCTGTGGGGCAGGAACAGATATAGTGCAGGCCTGGAATTGAGTTTCAATCTGCTGACATCTATCCTGCAGGGCCGATACGGCCTGTGTCAAATTGGACAGGTGCCTGCAGATTTCCTCCAGTGGCGAGGGACCTCCTCTAGACTCAGTCATGGCCTTCTGGTACTGTAAGGGACCGCCCGGCGGTACTACTAGCACTCCACTGAATAGGCGTCCCCAGCGCACAAAGTCTAAGTCCCAGGGTGCTTGTTCACCAGGGCCCCTGATGGTGGGGATGGACTTGGAGCTCCCTGAGACCAGGTCGTGACTACCGGGTGCGTCCGTCAGTGGTAGTAGTATGCGCAAGGGGCTCCCACGGGGAAGAGTCTGATGTGAGGAGGTCAGAAGACCCCACTGCACGGGATGGATGGATGGATGAGCAGGGTCAGACGGGCCGGGTCGGTAACAGAGAGGGCGGCAAGGTACAAGGCAGCGGGCATAGAATGGTCGGGTCACACGCCAGGTCAGTAACAGCAGGTCAAATCCAATAGGGGGCATTCAGGAGAGAGGTCAGGCAAAGCAAGGGTCAGAATAGGCGAAAACAGCAAGGTCAGGTACAATCCGGGTCAATAACTTACAGGGTACAGGTTCACAGGGTTCAGAATGCAGGAAAGACCAGAAGGCACTGAATGACAGCTCAGGGTCGTTTAAATATCCCGCCCTGCGCTGCCATTGGTGCCCAGCGGGCGGCCGCGGCTTCTACTGCGCATGCGCGAACTCGAACGCCGCGGCCGGCCCGGAACCAGTGCTCGAGTCCCTGCGCCGGGCGGCATACTGCGCCTGCGCCGGGACCAACGCGGCGGGGATCGAGGGGATCCCTGACACTCCCCCTTACGCTTGTACAGGATCGTGATCATCCCCTCCCTCAACGAAGGAGGCATCTTGCCCTCCACCACCATCTCCTCGTACAGCTCGAGCAGGTCCGGGCCCACGAGATCCCACAGCGCTACATAAAGCTCCGCTGGGAGACCGTCGCAGCCCGGGGTCCTGCCTTGCCTAAAGGATTTAGCGGCAGAGTGCAGTTCCTCCAACGTCAAGGGGGCGTTGGTGGCCGACAAACCTGCAGGATCAATAGTGTTAGAGATACCTGACAAGAACCTGTCGGCCGCTTCTGAGTTTGTTTCTTTGGGGGAGTAGAGGTCGGAGTAGTAGTCGCTGACCACTTCCATCACGGCCTCCTTCCCCTTCTGGAGTGTTCCAGTCTTGTCGCACAGCTCCGACAGGGGTGTGTGTCCTGAGTGGAGTTTCCTGAAAAAGAAAGAGTTACACTTCTCACCTTTCTCGAGATGCTCCACCTTGGCACGGAAGACAATGTGCCTGGATTCTTCCTCAAAGTGCTTTTTCAAGCTCTTCTTGGTGTCCTCCAGGTCTTGCCTCACGTCCCAGCCACAGTGATGAAGGTCCTGCAGGGACTGCAGCTGACGCTGCAGCCTCCTGAGTTCCTTCCTCCTGGCACACACTTGCTGGCGTCCCCTGGCCTGAAAGAAGCTGCGCAGCTTGACTTTCACGAACTCCCACCAGTCGCTTACCTTAGGAAAAAAAGACTTCTCCTCTCGCCAGGCACCGTAGATTTCCCTGAGCTCCGCTAGCAGTTCCTCATCGCCCAGCAGGGTGCAATTCAGCTTCCAGGAGCCTGGGCCCGGGGCAAAGCCCTCTCCCAGGTCACCTCGAAAGTGAATGGCCCTGTGGTCAGAGAAAAAGCAGGGAACCATGGAGAACCCGCGGTGCCTGACTGCCCTGGAGGTGAGCACAAAGTCAATCCTGGAACGCACAGATCCGTCGGGGCGGCTCCATGAGTAATTCACGGAACCGCGCCCCACAGATCCCACGGCGTCCTGCAGGGAAGCCTCTGCAATCACCTCTCGGAGCAACCTCGAGGTGGTGTCGAGTTTTGCGTACATGCTGGAGCTACGCCCATCCTCCTCTATCGGACAGTTAAAATCACCGCCGATGACTACTGTTCTCGTTGTGACGAGTTGCGTCCGCAGGGTTTGGAAAAGTTCCAGCCGCGCGTTCTTTTCCGGGGAGGCGTACACGTTGATGAGCCTAACGGGCTCCCCCGCCCACGAGCCGTCTATGACCAGAAGGCGGCCACAGACGAGCTCGTAGACAGAGTCAACAGTGAAACGTCCACCCCTGATAAGAACCGCGACCCCTGCGGACTTGCAATCGCCACCCCCAGACCAGTAGGAGGGACCGTGGGTCCACTGGGAGGACAAATGAGTGTACCTCCTCAGAGGGGGAAGGGCGCACTCCTGAAGCATGTACACATCACTCTGCTGTGTGGAAAGAAAGGTCAGCACAGTCTGCCTCCTAGACACGTCCTTGATGCTCCTCACATTAATGGAAAAGATAGATATCTCAGCCATCATGGAAAAGAGATGAAGGGGTTAGTCGGCAGGGGCTGTGCTTACCTCCCCTGGAGAGGGGGGGCGACCTCTGTGACCTCTGCAGCCTGACAAATGTCCTGGCCCAGACCAATCTGATTGAGGACCTCGTTGAGGACCTCATCGAAGTCGGTGGAGAGATCTGGTTCCGACTGGGTCAGAGCCATCTCTTCTTCCACCTCTTCTTCCTCCAGCGTGTCGAGGTCCTCCCCCACGGGGTCGGGACCTGCGACATTCTGGAGGACGGCAGGCCGCTTGGTGGCAGAGGAGGTGTCCTCCGCCGCCGGGCTGGCCTGCTCCTTCTTCCGCTTCCTGTACCCCGCCGCAGAGTTGCTGACAGGGGTGACAGGGGGAAGGGGCGGGAAGTCCTCCTGTGAGGACAGGTCCGGGGGGGGTGGGACCGGGCCTGGGGCAGGGGAACCAGGGGCAGGGGGGCAAGGGGGGGCAGGGTCAGGGGGGGCAGGGGCAGGGGGACCTGGGGCCGAGGGACCAGGGGCCGAGGGACCAGGGGCAGAGGGACCAGGGGGGGCAGGGGCAGAGGGACCAGGGACCAGGGGCAGGGGGGGCAGGGGCAGAGGGACCAGGGGCAGAGGGACCAGGGGCAGAGGGGCCAGGGGGGGAGGGGCAGGGGGGCCCGGGGGACCAGGGGCAGGGGGGCCAGGGGCAGGGGTACCTGGGGCCTGGGGGGGGTTCCCCTTACCTGGGTCCTTTGGAGGTTTCTGTGGCGCTGGTTTGGTGGCCGGGCCCTTGCTCAGGGCCCCAGCGTACGTCCTGCTTCTTTCTGGGCAGTCTCTGTAGACGTGCTCTGACCGTCCACAGAGGTTGCAGGTTCTGGACCTCGGGCAATCCTTGGTCTCGTGACCTGCAGACCTACAGAACCTACAAGAAAGCACACTGCATTCCTTACCCTCGTGCCCCGGCTGGCCGCACCTGCGGCATGACTGGGGTAGGTCCGGGTAGTGTAGGAGTCCTGATGACGATCCCAGGGAGAAGCACTGTTGCAGGTGTTGGAGATCTCCAGCGGGACGATCTCTTAGTAGCCTGCAAAACACAGCCCACTTACCTGTCCAGAAGCCGTTGGTGTCTAGTATCCGGACTGGGTCCTTCAACACGACACAAAACCTTTGGAGGTAGGTGGCGATGTCTCTGCCGGGGACGTGAGGGTTCCTCATGGACACCGTGATCCGCCTTTCGTCCCTTTGAATGGGAGAGTTCGCAGCGAACTTTCGGAAGAGGGAGTCGGGTCCAGCAGTCTTCACTGCCTCCCAGTACCTTCTGCACACCTGTAGGGAGACAAAGGTGACAAGGAACATACCTTTCACAAAGGACTGCACCGACAGGGTCTCTGCCTTGCTGAATCCTTGTTCAAGGATCATTTTCTTCCCAAAGACTTCCGGGGTCATGTCCGGGATTCTGCCTTCCACCTCTTTCAGCCGCAGCACGACTGTCTGCTTCATCCAGGGCTCCAAGGGAGGGAGACCGTCTGCAGGGCCGGAGCGATCTGGGGTGGAGGTGGAGGCGGAGGGGGCTTCTCCCGGGGTCTTGGGGGCGGTGGCTGCGTTCTGGGGCTTCTTGGTAGTTTGCTTCTTCCCCATCTTGTCGCAGAGGAGTTCTCAGGAGGGCTTCCCAGAGATCTTGATCGGATTCCTTCTCCTTCTTCTTCCTCGGCGGCTTCACTCTCGCTTAGCCTTTGAAAAGGCTATTGAGCGTCTACTGCCCGGAGGTAGTAACGCAGAGTGAACAAGGGGGGGGAAGATCACAAACTCGTTCTGTGTGGGGGCTAAGCCTCAAACCCAATAGCAGCAAGCAGGTGAAGCCGAATTTAATCGACGATCCTACAAGGCCGAGAAGAGGGTACCCCACACAGACCAAATGGCTGGGATAGATGCAAGTGGTTCTCAACGTCCTAGCTGGAAGCAGGGACACCCCTAAAGGCAAGGTCGATACTACACTTGATCTTAGCCAAAAGGCCGAGAAGCGGAAGTTCAGATGTTCTACTTGAAGAAGAATGCAGGTCCTGGGCTTCTAGCACAAGCAGCTTCCTCCAATGGCATTCTCTGACTGTCCCGCGATACAGACCGGGGAGATCAGATTGTACACACCGCTGAGTGGTGTCACCCAGGAGGAAAATCGGTTGTTTCTGTAACACACTAATGGTGCGAAATTCGTACGAAAATTCTGAGAAAAAGAAAAATTCTTTCGAAGTTTGACCCGCGTGTGGCCGGCTTAAGGGAAGAGGGTGAATTTCGTGTGTGCTTCAATACCCAATCATGTGCAGGGATGAGCGGAGAGATTTAATGAAACTAGTTTTTCCATCAAATATCTGGAATGTCTGAAATTCCATCAATATTATCCATGAGTTGAAATTTGCTGAAATTAACAACAATTTTGTCAAATTGTTTGCAAACAAAGCCATGGATGTCACTGACGTCTGATACGGAAATTCTTTTTAGTTGCATCTGATGTGCACCCAGGAAGGAATGATGATGTAGCACCCCTCAAGTTTAGCTAGGGGGAGCTAGTTACGTTTTTTTAGGCAGAGGCTGAGTAGCAGGCTGGGATGAGTCAGCCTCGGAGTGAAGTTTCCTCAAGACAGGCTAGGGAGGTTCTGAGGGTCAGAGCTTTCTGAAGGAGGGGAAGAAGCTCAGATCTACATACTGGAGGGACCTTGGCCAATCCCCTGGCAGGAGGCTGGGCATAGTGAGGTTACCTCAAGACATGCTAGGGAGGTTCTGAGGGTCAGAACTTCTGAAGCCCTCCCACGAATCTGTGAGCTTTCTGGAGGAGGGGAAGAAGCTCAGATCTACATACTGGAGGGACCTTGGCCAATCCCCTGGCAGGAGGCTGGGCATAGTGAGGTTATTTCAAGACTTGCTAGGGAGGTTCTGAGGGTCAGAGCTTCTGAAGCCCTCCCACCAACCTGAGAGCTTTCTGAAGGAGGGGAAGAAGCTCAGATCTACATACTGGAGGGACCTTGGCCAATCCCCTGGCAGGAGGCTGGGCATAGTGAGGTTACTTTAAGACATGCTAGGGAGGTTCTGAGGGTCAGAGCTTCTGAAGCCCTCCCACCAACCTGAGAGCTTTCTGGAGGAGGGGAAGAAGCTCAGATCTACATACTGGAGGGACCTTGGCCAATCCCCTGGCAGGAGGCTGGGCATAGTGAGGTTACCTCAAGACATGCTAGGGAGGTTCTGAGGGTCAGAGCTTCTGAAGCCCTCCCACCAACCTGAGAGCTTTCTGAAGGAGGGGAAGAAGCTCAGATCTACATACTGGAGGGACCTTGGCCAATCCCCTGGCAGGAGGCTGGGCATAGTGAGGTTACCTCAAGACATGCTAGGGAGGTTCTGAGGGTCAGAACTTCTGAAGCCCTCCCACGAACCTGTGAGCTTTCTGGAGGAGGGGAAGAAGCTCAGATCTACATACTGGAGGGACCTTGGCCAATCCCCTGGCAGGAGGCTGGGCATAGTGAGGTTACCTCAAGACATGCTAGGGAGGTTCTGAGGGTCAGAACTTCTGAAGCCCTCCCACGAACCTGCGAGCTTTCTGGAGGAGGGGAAGAAGCTCAGATCTACATACTGGAGGGACCTTGGCCAATCCCCTGGCAGGAGGCTGGGCATAGTGAGGTTATTTCAAGACATGCTAGGGAGGTTCTGAGGGTCAGAGCTTCTGAAGCCCTCCCACCAACCTGAGAGCTTTCTGAAGGAGGGGAAGAAGCTCAGATCTACATACTGGAGGGACCTTGGCCAATCCCCTGGCAGGAGGCTGGGCATAGTGAGGTTACTTTAAGACATGCTAGGGAGGTTCTGAGGGTCAGAGCTTCTGAAGCCCTCCCACCAACCTGAGAGCTTTCTGGAGGAGGGGAAGAAGCTCAGATCTACATACTGGAGGGACCTTGGCCAATCCCCTGGCAGGAGGCTGGGCATAGTGAGGTTACCTCAAGACATGCTAGGGAGGTTCTGAGGCTCAGAGCTTCTGAAGCCCTCCCACCAACCTGAGAGCTTTCTGAAGGAGGGGAAGAAGCTCAGATCTACATACTGGAGGGACCTTGGCCAATCCCCTGGCAGGAGGCTGGGCATAGTGAGGTTACCTCAAGACATGCTAGGGAGGTTCTGAGGGTCAGAGCTTCTGAAGCCCTCCCACCAACCTGAGAGCTTTCTGGAGGAGGGGCAGAAGCTCAGATCTACATACTTGAAGGACCTTGGCCAATCCCCTGGCAGGAGGCTGGGCATAGTGAGGTTACCTCAAGACATGCTAGGGAGGTTCTGAGGGTCAGAACTTCTGGAGCTCTCCCACCAACCGAAGAGCTTTCTTGAGGGGGGAAGAAGCTCAGATCTACATACTTGAGGGACTTTGGCCATTCCCATGGCAGGAGGCTGGGCATAGTGAGGTTACCTCAATACAGGCTAGGAAGGTTCTGAGGGTCAGAACTTCTGGAGCTCTCCCACCAACCGAAGAGCTTTCTGGAGGAGGGTAAGAAGCTCAGATCTACATACTGGAGGGACCTTGGCCAATCCCCTGGCAGGAGGCTGGGCATAGTGAGGTTACCTCAAGACAGGCTAGGGAGGTTCTGAGGGTCAGAGCTTTTGGAGCCTTCTCACCTCTCCAGAAACCTGAGAACTTTCTAGAGGGATGGAGGAGGGAAGGAAGCTCAGATCTATATTCTTGATTGACCTTGGCCAATCCCATGGCAGGAGGCTGGGCATAGTGAGGTTGCCTCAAGACAGGCTAGGGAGGTTCTGAGGGTCAGAGCTTCTGGAGCCTTCCCACCTCTCCAGAAACCTGAGAGCTTTCTAGAGGAGGGATGGAGGAGGGATGGAAGCTCAGATCTATATTCTTGAGGGGCCTTGGCCAATCCCATGGCAGGAGGCTGGGCATAGTGAGGTTACCTCAAGACAGGCTAGGGAGGTTATGAGGGTCAGAGCTTCTGAAGCCCTCCCACCAACCTGAGAGCTTTCTGGAGGAGGGGCAGAAACTCAGATCTACATACTTGAAGGACCTTGGCCAATCCCGTGGCAGGAGGCTGGGCATAGTGAGGTTACCTCAAGACAGGCTAGGGAGGTTATGAGGGTCAGAGCTTCTGGAGATTCATAGATTCAACATAATAATAAAACTACTACTAATAATAAATTTCAAAAATATTCCAAAAATAAAAACAATTGCAGTTTTGTTTATGGTTTTCTTGTCTATTTGTATGAAAGGTTGGGGTTAACATTCCTTGATTTCTTAGACTCTGATGTCATCTTCCCAGCCACAGAGGGACTATTTTTTGCCACAAGAACAGATCCAGAATACCTGAAAGGAGCTATTTCAGCCAAAACTTGATGCTGAGTCTTCTATTGTCCTCCCTGTAGCGGAGGAAGATGTCCATGTCATTGACATATTGGGTGCTCTCAGGATCCAGAAGACTTCAGTGGTAGGATGTGGAGGTGACCTTTCATCAAGGGCTCAGACTGCAGCTCTGGATCCACCAGTTGTAACTCCAGAACGTAGTGGTGGTGAGGGACAAGAATGGAGGAGTTTGGTGAGTATAAAAAGCCTTCCTCTTGTAGCGCTCACCCCCGAAAGGGCCTGCTGGTTTGGTCCTGAGGTTCCTTCTCCAATAGGTGCTCTAGCAGCCAGGCACACAGTCTCTAACGCTCTTCTGGCTCAATCATTAGTCTACCAGGGGTCTCCAAACTATGGCCCTCCAGGTGTTGAGGAACTGCGAGTCCCATGAGACCTTGCAAGACTCTGACAGCCACAATCCAGACTCCCAGAGGCATGATGGGACTTGTAGCTGGAAGGCCATAGTTTGGAGACCTCTGGTCTAGGGGTTTCCCTTTTTATTAAGGCTTTATTGAAAACTTGAACTTGGATGGGTGCAGAGTTACTATGGTCTACTCCAGCTGATTGTCACTCCAGGAACTGGCTCTGGTGAAGACCATTTGAATGAGTTAGGTGAGTATGAAAAACCTTCGAATTACATTTGTAAAATATTTGCTGAATGGTTGTAAACGGGTACAAGGCAGGGGTGGTGGAGTCTTCCCTGAAGATAGTAAGTAGACACAGCTTCACCTTAATCACTGATCTAAGTGAAGATTGACCCTGCAAGGTCAACAGCCTCTTTAGTAGATCCACGTCAAAGAGTGAAGACCGCTTCTCTACAGGATTTACGTTGTGCTTTGACTATGTATCTTCTAATTATCTCCTCAGATTACATGGTGCAAAACATAATACGACTGGCGATCTCTGTATTGGTATTGGCTGCCTCCGTAGGCTTCATCTACTTCCACAACAAGTGGTAGAGAAGAAGAAGAACTTCTAAGAAGGTGCCACCATCGGGGGACATTTAATACGAAGAGGGAGAATTGTCTTGGCTGAACGAACAAACAATTTTTATATTTTCTTTCTTTTTTTATATAATTGTGCAAACACAGATATTATATGACATTATACTGCAGGAAAAAAGAAGAGAGATTTCTACGGAGCTCACAATATCTTGAGTCATGGAGAATACAGAAGTGGTCGCTCTGATCTCTCACCATCAGGAGAGAGGAAGGAAATGTAGAGACGCTCCGATATAGAAATGAAGACGGCATCAAAGAGATATTTTCAGACTTTGGGGCATCTGACCTTGTATTAGATACATTGTATTTTTTTTTTGTTTTTTTTTTTACATATCTAAAATATAAAACTGATGTTTTCAGATAATACCCTCCAGTGCACACAGGGCAAATAAAAGCTCCAATAAAAAAAAAAAAAATGGCAACCGCCCCAATTTATAACTGGCCTTTTGCAGCAAGAAGCAAAAAAAAAGCTATAAAAACAGGTATTTTTCTGACCTGATCTAACAGATACTATTTAAAAAATATATTTTTAATAGTATTTGTAATGGAACAAGAGAGGAAAAATAAGAGAAGCTCATTTTTTGGGGTTTACATAGACGGCTCTTCATTATTTGTATGTACTCTTTTCCTTCTTTTTTTTTTTCATAGCAAAAAAAAAAATAGGTGCAAAAATATTATTATTATTATTATTATACAGGATTTATATATTATTATTGTTATTATTATACAGGATTTATATATTATTATTATACAGGATTTATATACAGTTTGCTCAGCGCTTACTATCATGAAAAAATATAAATACGAAGCACAAAAATATTATTTCTCCTTGTTCTCTATGGGTTTTTAATTATTTGAGGTTTTTATATATAAAAATAAATGACAAAATACAGGAATAAAGCACAAAAGAATATATTTGTTTTTTTACCTAACAAAAAAAAAAAAAAGCTATAAAACAGGTATTTTTCTGACCTGATTTAACAGATACTATAAAACAAAACATTTTTAATAGTATTTGTAACAAAGCAAGAGAGGAAAAATAAGAGAAGCTAATTTTTTGGACTTTAAACGGCTCTTCATTATTTGTATGTACTCTTTTCCTTCTTTTTTTTTTTCATAGCAAAAAAAAAAAATAGGTGCAAAAATATTATTATTATTATTATTATACAGGATTTATATATTATTATTGTTATACAGGATTTATATATTATTATTATTATACAGGATTTATATAGTGCCAACAGTTTGCTCAGCGCTTACTATCATGAAAAAATATAAATACGAAGCACAAAAATATTATTTCTCCTTGTTCTCTATGGGTTTTTTATTTATTTGAGGTTTTTATATATAAAAATAAATGACAAAATACAGGAATAAAGCACAAAAGAATATATTTGTGTTTTTACCTAAAAAAAAACAGGTATTTTTCTGACCTGATCTAACAGATACTATAAAACAAAACATTTTTAATAGTATTTGTACCAAAACAAGAGAGGAAAAATAAGAGAAGATCATTTTTTGGAGTTTATTATTATTATTATTATTATACAGGATTTATATATGAAGCACAAAAATATTATTTCTCCTTGTTCTCTATGGCTTTTATTATTTGAGGTTTTTATGTATGAAAATAAATGACAAAATGCAGGAATAAAGCACAAAAGAATATATTTGTTTTTTTATTTAACAAAAAAAAGCTATAAAACAGGTATTTTTCTGACCTGATTTAACAGATACTATAAAAAAAACATTTTTAATAGTATTTGTACCAAAACGAGAGGAAAAATAAGAGGAGCTAATTTTTTGGAGTTTTAACGACTCTTCATTATTTGTGTGTATTCTTTTCCTTCTTTTTTTTTTCATAGCAAAAAAAAAAAAAAATAGGTGCAAAAATATTATTATTATACAGAATTTATATAGTGCCAACAGTTTGCTCAGCGCTTACTATCATGAAAAAATATAAATACGAAGCACAAAAATATTATTTCTCCTTGTTCTCTATGGGTTTTTAATTATTTGAGGTTTTTATATATAAAAATAAATGACAAAATACAGGAATAAAGCACAAAAGAATATATTTGTGTTTTTACCTAAAAAAAAACAGGTATTTTTCTGACCTGATCTAACAGATACTATAAAACAAAACATTTTTAATAGTATTTGTACCAAAACAAGAGAGGAAAAATAAGAGAAGATCATTTTTTGGAGTTTATTATTATTATTATTATTATACAGGATTTATATATGAAGCACAAAAATATTATTTCTCCTTGTTCTCTATGGCTTTTATTATTTGAGGTTTTTATGTATGAAAATAAATGACAAAATGCAGGAATAAAGCACAAAAGAATATATTTGTTTTTTTATTTAACAAAAAAAAGCTATAAAACAGGTATTTTTCTGACCTGATTTAACAGATACTATAAAAAAAACATTTTTAATAGTATTTGTACCAAAACGAGAGGAAAAATAAGAGGAGCTAATTTTTTGGAGTTTTAACGACTCTTCATTATTTGTGTGTATTCTTTTCCTTCTTTTTTTTTTCATAGCAAAAAAAAAAAAAAATAGGTGCAAAAATATTATTATTATACAGAATTTATATAGTGCCAACAGTTTGCTCAGCACTTACTATCATGAAAAAATATAAATACGAAGCACAAAAATATTATTTCTCCTTGTTCTCTATGGGTTTTTAATTAGTTGAGGTTTTTATATATAAAAATAAATGACAAAATACAGGAATAAAGCACAAAAGAATATATTTGTGTTTTTACCTTAAAAAAAGCTATAAAACAGGTATTTTTCTGACCTGATCTAACAGATACTATAAAACAAAACATTTTTAATAGTATTTGTAACAAAACAAGAGAGGAAAAATAAGAGAAGCTAATTTTTTGGAGTTTAAACGACTCTTCATTATTTGTGTGTATTCTTTTCCTTCTTTTTTTTTTTCATAGCAAAAAAAAAAAATAGGTGCAAAAATATTATTATTATTATACAGGATTTATATAGCGCCAACAGTTTGCTCAGCACTTACTATCATGAAAAAATATAAATATGAAGCACAAAAATATTATTTCTCCTTGTTCTCTATGGGTTTTATTATTTGAGGTTTTTATATATAAAAATAAATGACAAAATATGGGAATAAAGCACAAAAGAATATATTTGTGTTTTTACCTTAAAAAAAAGCTATAAAACAGGTATTTTTTTGACCTGATCTGACAAATACTATAAAAAAAAACATTTTTAATAGTATTTGTACCAAAACAAGATAGGAAAAATAAGAGAAGATCATTTTTTGGAGTTTATTATTATCATTATTATACAGGATTTATATATGAAGCACAAAAATATTATTTCTCCTTGTTCTCTATGGGTTTTATTATTTGAGGTTTTTATGTATAAAAATAAATGACAAAATACAGGAATAAAGCACAAAAGAATATATTTGTGTTTTTACCTAACAAAAAAAAGCTATAAAACAGGTATTTTTCTGACCTGATTTAACAAATACTATAAAAAAAAACATTTTTAATAGTATTTGTACCAAAATAAGAGAGGAAAAATAAGAGATCATTTTTTGGAGTTTATTATTATTATTATTATTATTATTATTATTATACAGGATTTATATATGAAGCACTAAAATATTATTTCTCCTTGTTCTCTATGGGTTTTATTATTTGAGGTCTTTATATATAAAAATAAATGACAAAATACGGGAATAAAGCACAAAAGAATATATTTGTGTTTTTAACTAAAAAAAAAGCTATAAAACAGGTATTTTTCTGACCTGATCTAACAGATACTATAAAATGAAACATTTTTAATAGTATTTGTAACAAAACAAGAGAGGAAAAATAAGCGAAGCTAATTTTTTTAAGTTTAAATGGTTCTTCATTTATGGTATGTACTCTTTTCCTTCTTTTTTTTTTTCATAGCAAAAAAAAAAAAACAGGTGCAAAAATATTATTATTATTATTATTATTATACAGGATTTATATAGCGCCAGCAGTTTGCTCAGCGCTTACTAGCATGAAAAAATATAAATATGAAGCACAAAAAATATTATTTCTCCTTGTTCTTTTTTTTTTTATTTTTTTGGTTTTTATATATAAAAATAAATGATAAAATATGGGAATAAAGCACAAAATAATATATTTGTGTTTTTACCTAAAACAAAAGCTATAAAACAGGTACTTTTCTGACCTGATCTAACAGATACTATAAAACAAAACATTTTTTATAGTATTTGTAACAAAACAAGAGAGGAAAAATAAGAGAAGCTAATTTTTTCTTCATTATTTTATGTACTCCTTTCCTTCTTTTTTTTTTTCATAGCAAAAAAAAAAAAAGGTGCTAAAATATTATTATTATTATTATACAGGCTTTATATAGCGCCAACAGTTTGCTCAGCGCTTACTATCATGAAAAAATATAAATATGAAGCACAAAAATCTTATTTCTCCTTGTTCTCTATGGGTTTTATTATTTGAGGTTTTTATATATAAAAATAAATGACAAAATATGAGAATAAAGCACAAAAGAATATATTTGTGATTTTACTTAAAAACAAAATACACAAGAAAGGGAAAAAAAAACATGCTTGTGTAGTATGTCTTTAAATTCCATTGATTGGGATTGGGGGGGAACGGGAAGTTTTGTATTTTTGTATTATTGGTGAAAATAGTTGAATAAGATATATTGATTTTTTTTATTGATGCAATAGATGAAATGTAAAACTTAATAAAATATTAATAAAAAATCTAAATAAAAATAAATCTCAAAATATGGGAATAAAGCACAAAAGAATATATTTGTGTTTTTACTTAAAAACAAAATACACAAAAAAGGAAAAAAAATGTGCTTGTGTAGTATGTCTTTAAATTCTATCTTTTAAATGTTACTATTTTTTTTTTATTGAAAAAAAAAAAAAAAAAACAGAGCGCCAGATCTCAACAAAATCACCCACAATGGCACTAAATAGTGATTTTGTATTTTTTGTGAATATTTTCAATTTCCAAGATTAAAAATCTTGATTCCTAAATTTGGGATGGAACAAGAAGTACCAAAAACTACGGATTGGATAAAAAAGGTAGATCAGATATATAGAATGGAGGAACCATATCATATAGATGAGGATAAAATGGAGTGTTTTCACGAGAAATGGAAAAAATGGGAGGAGTTTAAGAAGGTTAAGAGGGGAGGGAGGGGGATCTATTGATTGGGTTGGGGGGGAACAGGAAGTTTTGTTTTTTTGTATTATGGGTGAAAATAGCTGAATAAGAGATACTGATTTTTTTTTTATTGATGCAATAGATGAAATGTAAAACTTAATAAAATATTAATAAAAAAATAAAATAAAAATAAATGTCAAAATATGGGAATAAAGCACAAAAGAATATATTTGTGTTTTTACTTAAAAACAAAATACACAAAAAAAGAAAAAAAAAAACATGCTTGTGTAGTATGTCTTTAAATTCTATCTTTTAAATGTTACTATTTTTTTTTTTATTGTAAAAAACAAAACAAAAGCCAAAGCGCCAGATCTCAACGAAATCACCACAATGGCACTAAATAGTGATTTTGTATTTTTTGTGAATATTTTCAATTTCCAAGATTAAAAATCTTGATTCCTAAATTTGGGATGGAACAAGAAGTACCAAAAACTACGGATTGGATAAAAAAGGTAGATCAGATATATAGAATGGAGGAACTATTTCATATAGATGAGGATAAAATGGAGTGTTTTTGCGAGAAATGGAAAAAATGGGAGGAGTTTAGGAAGGTTAAACTAACTGAAAGTATATAGGAAACAGGAATGGATGAAAACCTTAGGACCCCCACAGAGAGGGGAAGGATGCAGAGTGGAGAGGGAGGGAGGGTTGGGATGGGGGTGGGGCAGGGGCAGGGGAGGGAGATGTATTGATTGGGATTGGGTGGGGGGAGCAGAAAGTTTTGTATTTTTGTATTATGGGTGAAAATAGTTGAATGAGAGATACTGATTTTTTTTTTATTGATGCAATAGATGAAATGTAATACTTAATAAAATATTAATAAAAAAATAAAATAAAAATAAATGTCAAAATATGGGAATAAAGCACAAAAGAATATATTTGTGTTTTTACTAAAAAACAAAATACACAAAAAAGGAAAAAAAACGTGCTTGTGTAGTATTTCTTTAAATTCTATCTTTTAAATGTTACTATTTTTTTTTTTTATTGAAAAAAAAAAAAAAAAAAACAGGAGCGTCAGATCTCAGCAAAATCACATACAATGGCACTAAATAGTGATTTTCTATTTTTTTTGAATGTTTTCAATTTCTAAGATTAAAAATCTTGATTCCTAAATTTTGGAAGGAACAAGAAGTACCAAAAACTACGGATTGGATAAGAAAGGTAGATCAGATATATAGAATGGAGGAACCATACCATATAGATGAGGATAAAATGGAGTGTTTTCACGAGAAATGGAAAAAATGGGAGGAGTTTAAGAAGGTTAAGAGGGGAGGGAGGGGGATGTATTGATTGGGTTGGGGGGGAACGGGAAGTTTTGTATTTTTGTATTATGGGTGAAAATAGTTGAATAAGAGATATTGATTTTTTTTATTGATGCAATAGATGAAATGTAAAACTTAATAAAATATTAATAAAAAAATAAAATAAAAATAAATGTCAAAATATGGGAATAAAGCACAAAAGTATATATTTGTGTTTTTACTTAAAAACAAAATACACAGAAAAGGAAAAAAAAACATGCTTGTGTAGTATGTCTTTAAATTCTATCTTTTAAATGTTACTATTTTTTTTTTTTTATTGTAAAAAAAAAAAAAAACAGAGCGTCAGATCTCAACAAAATCACACACAATGGCACTAAATAGTGATTTTGTATTTTTTGTGAATATTTTTAATTTCTGACATTAAAAATTGCTGGTGCATCTCTAAAATGGGGCCATACATGAAAGAGTTAGCTTGATCTGGTCAGTCTATAATAATATATTTATCATAATCCAGGGGCACGGTTGTCATATTACATATTGATGGGTGAAACGCGTTTCACTAGCCATTTCAATTCTTACTTTGGCCATCCTTAGAGAGTCCTGTAGGGCCCAGTCTGGCCTACATAGTGATAGAATGCAAAGTACAACAACCAATCGAAACAGATATGGTAACAAAACCATATTCAATTCTGATTGGTTTGTAGGCAGAGGTTAATGTATTGCCCTAAGAAGGCTTCTACTTTAAATCCTTCCAGGAAGGGGAATGATTTCATTTCTTTCCTGTCTCGATCTTATATAACCTTGGGGTGGAGCTTAGATTGGGGAGATGATGAAGCTGTCATGGAAAGAGAAGAGCCAAAGGACCCATTGAACTAAGGACTAAATCCTTTACCTGGGATGGGCATCCCTACTACTGGGCACAGAAGGCACACCTTCATAGAGGAAGGAACTGCTCATTGCTGATGTACGAAGAATTTATTAGTTGGCTGTTATGTGAACTACCTCAATAAATTTGAGTTGGACCAAGCTACGCCATATTGCCAAAAGTATTGGTCCAGCCCTCCAAATAATTGGGTTCAGGTGTTCCAATCCCCTCCCAATCATGTGATTCAGGTGTTCCAATCCCCTCCCAATCATGTGATTCAGGTGTTCCAACCCCCTCCATGGACACAGGTGTATACAATCAAGCCCCTAGGCATGCAGACTGCTTCTACAAACATTGGTGAAAGAATGGGTCGCTCTCAGGAGCTCAGTGACTTCAAGCGTGGTCCCGTGATAGGTGGTCACCTGTGCAATAAGTCCATCCGTGACATTTCCTGGCTACTAAATATTCCACACTCAACTGTTAGTGGGATTATAACAAAGTGGAAGCAGCTGGGAACAACAGCAACTCAGCCACCAAGTGGTAGGCCACGTCACATGACAGGGGGGGGTCAGCGCATGCTGAAGCGCACAGTGCGCAGAAGTCGCCAACTGTCTGCAGAGTCAATAGCTAAAGACCTCCAAACTTGGTGTGGCCTTCAGATGAGCCCAACAACAGTGCGTAGAGAGCTTCATGGAATGGGTTTCCATGGCCGAGCAGCTGCATCCAAGCCTTCCATCACCAAGTGCAATGCAAAGCGTCGGATGCCATGGTGTAAAGCACGCCGCCACTGCAGTCTAGAGCAGTGTTCTCTGGAGTGACCAATCACGCTTCTCTGTCTGGCAATCCGATGGACGTGTCTGGGTTTGGCGGTTGCCAGGAGAACGGTACTTGCCTGACTGCATTGTGCCAAGTGTAAAGTTTGGTGAAGGGGGGATTATGGTGTGGGGTTGTTTTTCAGGGGTTGGGCTTGGCCCCCTAGTTCCAGTGAAGGGAACTCTTAAGGCAACATTTTAGACAATTTCATGCTCCCAACTTTGTGGGAAGAGTTTGGGGATGGCCCCTTCCTGTTCCAACATGACTGCCCACCAGTGCACAAAGCAAGGTCCATAAAGACATGGAGGGGCGAGTTTGGGGTGGAGGAACTTGACTGTCCTGCACAGAGTCCTGACCTCAACCCCATAGAACACCTTTGGGATGAATTAGAGCGGAGACTGCGAGCCAGGCCTCCTCCCCCGACATCAGTGCCTGACCTGACAAATGTGCTTCTGGAAGAATGGTCCAACCTTCCCATAGACACCCTCCTAAACCTTGTGGATGGCCTTCCCAGAAGAGTTGAAGCTGTTATAGCTGCAAAGGGCGGGGCCAACCCAATATTGAACCCTACGGACTAAGACTGGGGGGCCATTAAAGGTCATGTGCGTGGAAAGGCAGGCGGCCCAATACTTTTGGCAATATAGTATACTTTCTGCTTCAAGTGTCTGAAGTGGATCCTTAGTGCCCGTTCTGTGGTGAAGTGTCTGGAGTGGATCCTTAGTGCCCGTTCTGTGGTGAAGTGTCTGGAGTGGATCCTTAGTGCCCGTTCTGTGGTGAAGTGTCTGGAGTGGATCCTTAGTGCCCGTTCTGTGGTGAAGTGTCTGGAGTGGATCCTTAGAGCCCGTGCTGTGGTGAAGTGTCTGGGGTGGATCCTTAGTGCCCGTTCTGTGGTGAAGTGTCTGGAATGGATCCTTAGAGCCCGCTCTGTGGTGAAGTGTCTGGAATGGATCCTTAGTGCCTGTGCTGTGGTGAAGTGTCTGGAATTGATCCTTAGTGCCCGTGCTGTGGTGAAGTGTCTGGAGTGGATCCTTAATGCCCGTGCTGTGGTGAAGTGTCTGGAGTGGATCCTTAGTGCCCATTCTGTGGTGAAGTGTCTGGAGTGGATCCTTAGTGCCCGTGCTGTGGTGAAGTGTCTGGAGTGGATCCTTAGTGCCCGTTCTGTGGTGAAGTGTCTGGAGTGGATCCTTAGTGTCCATGCTGTGGTGAAGTGTCTGGAGTGGATCCTTAATGCCCGTGCTGTGGTGAAGTGTCTGGAGTGGATCCTTAGTGCCCGTGCTGTGGTGAAGTGTCTGGAGTGGATCCTTAGTGCCCGTGCTGTGGTGAAGTGTCTGGAGTGGATCCTTAGTGCCCGTTCTTTGGTGAAGTGTCTGGAGTGGATCCTTAGTGCCCGTGCTGTGGTGAAGTGTCTGGAGTGGATCCTTAGTGCCCGTGCTGTGGTGAAGTGTCTGGAGTGGATCCTTAGAGCCTGTTCTGTGGTGAAGTGTCTGGAGTGGCTCCTTAGTGCCCGTTCTGTGGTGAAGTGTCTGGAGTGGATCCTTAGTGTCCATGCTGTGGTGAAGTGTCTGGAGTGGATCCTTAGTGTCCATGCTGTGGTGAAGTGTCTGGAGTGGATCCTTAGTGCCCGTGCTGTGGTGAAGTGTCTGGAGTGGATCCTTAGTGTCCATGCTGTGGTGAAGTGTCTGGAGTGGATCCTTAGTGCCCGTGCTGTGGTGAAGTGTCTGGAGTGGATCCTTAGTGTCCATGCTGTGGTGAAGTGTCTGGAGTGGATCCTTAGTGCCCGTGCTGTGGTGAAGTGTTTGGAGTGGATCCTTAGTGCCCGTGCTGTAGTGAAGTGTCTGGAATGGATCCTTGGTGTCCATGCTGTGGTGAAGTGTCTGGAGTGGATCCTTAGTGCCCGTTCTGTGGTGACGTGTCTGGAGTGGATCCTTAGTGCCCGTGCTGTGGTGACGTCTCTGGAATGGATCCTTAGTGCCCATGCTGTGGTGAAGTATCTGGAGTGGATCCTTAGTGCCCGTTCTTTGGTGAAGTGTCTGGAGTGGATCCTTAGTGCCCGTTCTTTGGTGAAGTGTCTGGAGTGGATCCTTAGTGCTCGTTCTGTGATAAAGTATCTGGAATGGATCCTTAGTGCCTGTTCTGTGGTGAAGTGTCTGGAGTGGATCCTTAGTGCCCGTTCTGTGGTGAAGTGTCTGGAGAGGATCCTTAGTGCCCGTTCTGTGGTGAAGTGTCTGGAGTGGATCCTTAGTGCCCATTCTGTGGTGAAGTGTCTGGAGTGGATCCTTATTGCCCGTGCCGTGGTGAAGTGTCTGGAGTGGATCCTTAGTGCCCGTTCTGTGGTGAAGTGTCTGGAGTGGATCCTTAGTGCCCGTGCTGTGGTGAAGTGTCTGGAGTGGATCCTTAGTGCCCGTTCTGTGGTGAAGTGTCTGGAGTGGATCCTTAGTGCCCGTTCTGTGGTGAAGTGTCTGGAGTGGATCCTTAATGCCCGTGCTGTGGTGAAGTGTCTGGAGTGGATCCTTAGTGCCCATTCTGTGGTGAAGTGTCTGGAGTGGATCCTTAGTGCCCGTGCTGTGGTGAAGTGTCTGGAGTGGATCCTTAGTGCCCGTTCTGTGGTGAAGTGTCTGGAGTGGATCCTTAGTGTCCATGCTGTGGTGAAGTGTCTGGAGTGGATCCTTAATGCCCGTGCTGTGGTGAAGTGTCTGGAGTGGATCCTTAGTGCCCGTGCTGTGGTGAAGTGTCTGGAGTGGATCCTTAGTGCCCGTGCTGTGGTGAAGTGTCTGGAGTGGATCCTTAGTGCCCGTTCTTTGGTGAAGTGTCTGGAGTGGATCCTTAGTGCCCGTGCTGTGGTGAAGTGTCTGGAGTGGATCCTTAGTGCCCGTGCTGTGGTGAAGTGTCTGGAGTGGATCCTTAGAGCCTGTTCTGTGGTGAAGTGTCTGGAGTGGCTCCTTAGTGCCCGTTCTGTGGTGAAGTGTCTGGAGTGGCTCCTTAGTGCCCGTTCTGTGGTGAAGTATCTGGAGTGGATCCTTAGTGCCCATGCTGTGGTGAAGTGTCTGGAGTGGATCCTTAGTGTCCATTCTGTGGTGAAGTGTTTGGAGTGGATCCTTAGTGCCTGTTCTGTGGTGAAGTGTCTGGAGTGGATCCTTATTGTCCATTCTGTGGTGAAGTGTCTGGAGTGGATCCTTAGTGCCCGTTCTGTGGTGAAGTGTCTGGAGTGGATCCTTAGTGCCTGTTCTGTGGTGAAGTGTCTGGAGTGGATCCTTAGTGTCCATTCTGTGGTGAAGTGTTTGGAGTGGATCCTTAGTGCCTGTTCTGTGGTGAAGTGTCTGGAGTGGATCCTTAGTGCCCGTTCTGTGGTGAAGTGTCTGGAGTGGATCCTTAGTGCCTGTTCTGTGGTGAAGTGTCTGGAGTGGATCCTTAGTGTCCATTCTGTGGTGAAGTGTTTGGAGTGGATCCTTAGTGCCTGTTCTGTGGTGAAGTGTCTGGAGTGGATCCTTAGAGCCCGTTCTGTGGTGAAGTGTCTGGATTGGATCCTTAGCGCCCGTTCTGTGGTGAAGTGTCTGGAGTGGCTCCTTAGCGCCCTTCTGTGGTGAAGTGTCTGGAGTGGCTCCTTAGTGCCCGTGCTGTGGTGAAGTGTCTGGAGTGGATCCTTAGTGCCCGTTCTGTGGTGAAGTGTCTGGAGAGGATCCTTAGTGCCTGTTCTGTGGTGAAGTGTCTGGAGTGGATCCTTAGTGCCCGTTCTGTGGTGAAGTATCTGGAGTGGATCCTTATTGCCCATGCTGTGGTGAAGTGTCTGGAGTGGATCCTTAGAGCCCGTTCTGTGGTGAAGTGTCTGGAGTGGATCCTTAGAGCCCGTGCTGTGGTGAAGTGTTTGGAGTGGATCCTTACTGCCTGTTCTGTGGTGAAGTGTCTGGAGTGGATCCTTAGTGTCCGTTCTGTGGTGAAGTGTTTGGAGTGGATCCTTAGTGCCTGTTCTGTGGTGAAATGTCTGGATTGGATCCTTAGCGCCCGTTCTGTGGTGAAGTGTCTGGAGTGGATCCTTAGAGCCCGTTCTGTGGTGAAGTGTCTGGATTGGATCCTTAGCGCCCGTTCTGTGGTGAAGTGTCTGGAGTGGATCCTTGGAGCCCGTTCTGTGGTGAAGTGTCAGGATTGGATCCTTAGCGCCCGTTCTGTGGTGAAGTGTCTGGAGTGGCTCCTTAGCGCCCATTCTGTGGTGAAGTGTCTGGAGTGGCTCCTTAGTGCCCGTTCTGTGGTGAAGTTCTTGGAGTGGATCCTTAGTGCCCATGCTGTGGTGAAGTGTCTGGAGTGGATCCTTAGTGTCCATTCTGTGGTGAAGTGTTTGGAGTGGATCCTTAGTGCCTGTTCTGTGGTGAAGTGTCTGGAGTGGATCCTTAGAGCCCGTTCTGTGGTGAAGTGTCTGGATTGGATCCTTAGCGCCCGTTCTGTGGTGAAGTGTCTGGAGTGGCTCCTTAGTGCCCGTTCTGTGGTGAACTGTCTGGAGTGGATCCCTAGAGCCCGTGCTGTGGTGAAGTGTTTGGAGTGGATCCTTAGTGCCCGTTCTGTGGTGAAGTGTCTGGAGTGGATCCTTAGTGCCTGTTCTGTGGTGAAGTGTCTGGAGTGGATCCTTAGTGTCCATTCTGTGGTGAAGTGTCTGGAGTGGATCCTTAGTGTCCATTCTGTGGTGAAGTGTCTGGAGTGGATCCTTAGAGCCCGTTCTGTGGTGAAGTGTCTGGAGTGGATCCTTAGTACCTGTTCTGTGGTGAAGTGTCTGGAGTGGATCCTTAGTGTCCGTTCTGTGGTGAAGTGTCTGGAGTGGATCCTTAGTTGCCCGTTCTGTGGTGAAGTGTCTGGAGTGGATCCTTAGAGCCCGTTCTGTGGTGAAGTGTCTGGAGTGGTTCCTTAGAGCCCGTTCTGTGGTGAAGTGTCTGGAGTGGATCCTTAGAGCCCGTTCTGTGGTGAAGTGGGATGGTGACATGTTAAGCTTCTGCTAGACTGTGCATCTCATGAGAAAACACATGTAGAAGGATCCTGGTGGAACCAATGCTGAACAAACCTGGTTGGGTTAGGGGATGGTGGAGGATGAAGAAGTTGAAGCACTATCCTGGAACCACATGAAGACATCAGACCTGGTGCAAGAAGAGTCTCCAGCTGGAGGAGCGTCATGGCTACAGGTGACCAGGAGCATGGTGATTGGGTGTACAGGGCACTCCACGTCTCTGACACACTATATGTGCATGTGTGTAGGTGCAATGGAGCACCGGGAGCACTGTAGACCCTGCGCAGCCTGTAGTTAGTCCTCAAGCCAGCCATAGATGGTTCAAATCTGGGCCAGTTCATCAAGGACTGACCAAGATTCGAACCATCTATGGGCAGGCTGATTGTACCCAAGTCAATCCATCGATCAACTTGGGTACAAACAGCATGTTGGATTTTTATCTTCGATTATTGCCAGTGAATATAGCTGCTAGCAATATTCACTGTGTTCTCCCAGCAGGGACGGCCCTCCCCAGGAGAAAAAAATTCGCATCGTTTATGGGTTGCCTTAGTCTGCCCTGATTCAGGTGGGTCCCAGAGGAGAGAATGTGAGTCTGGGGCCCACCCATGGGTTGAATACGGTCCTCTTCCTTGGTTTTCGATATTATGACATTTCCTTTGTCTAAAATTCAGGAAGTTAGAAGAGTCCTAACTTCTGCTTTACCGACAGATTCTCACATCTTGCTGGACGCGGCCGCCATGTCTGCCATCTTCATCGTCGTATTCCTGTGTAAGTACAAAGACGTTTCTTCTATATTTTATCTGTGTTTAGCCGAGAGCCTTTTGTGTGCTACAGAGAGACACAGGAATTATAACACATAGAAAATACATAATACACACATACTGTTCAATATAAAACAAACACAACACAAAGTACAAAACACTCAGCAAACACAACACAAAGTACAAAACACACAACACAGCACTCAGCAAACACAACACAAAGTACAAAACACTCAGCAAGCACAGGACATAAAACACAACACAAAGTACAAAACACTCAGCAAACACAGGACATAAAACACAATATATAACACACGGAATACACAAAACTTGTGTCAATCAGTAAGTAAAACCATTAATGTTGGCTCAGATTTATAATACTTTCAATTAGTTAGATTGTTAGTTGTTGTTTGACCTCATTTTTTTTTCTCATTTTCAAATTTCACCTATTTATAAAATTCATGCTGCTGATATATGACAGGGGCTCTAGACAGGTAGGAGGGGACTTCTGAGATATAGGAGGGGTTCTAGACAGGTAGGAGGGGACTGCTGAGATATAGGAGGGGATCTAGGCAGGTAGGAGGGGACTTCTGAGATATAGGAGGGGCTTTAGAAAGGTAGGAGGGGACTGCTGAGATATAGGAGGGGCTCTAGACAGAGAGGAGGGGACTGCTGAGATATAGACAGAGCTCTAGACAGGTAGGAGGGGACTGCTGAGATATAGGAGGGGCTCTAGACAGGTAGGAGGGGACTGCTAAGATATAGGAGGGGCTCTAGACAGGTAGGAGGGGACTGCTAAGATATAGGAGGGGCTCTAGACAGGTAGGAGGGGACTGCTGAGATATAGGAGGGGCTCCAGACAGACACGAGAGGACTGCTGAGATATAGAAGGGGCTCTAGACAGGTAGGAGGGGACTGCTGAGATATAGGAGGGGCTCCAGACAGACACGAGAGGACTGCTGAGATATAGAAGGGGCTCTAGACAGGTAGGACGGGACTGCTGAGATATAGGAGGGGTTCTAGACAGGTAGGAGGGGACTGCTGAGATATAGGAGGGGCTCTAGACAGGTAGGGGGGGACTGCTGAGATACAGGAGGAGCTCTAGACAGGTAGGAGGGGACTGCTGAGATATAGGAGGGGCTCTAGACAGGTAGGTGGGGACTGCTGAGATATAGGAGGGGCTCTAGACAGGTAGGAGGGGACTGCTGAGATATAGGAGGGGCTCTAGACAGGTAGGAAGGGACTGCTGAGATATAGGAGGGTCTCTAGACAGACAGGAGGGGACTGCTGAGATATAGGAGGGGCTCTAGACAGGTAGGAGGGGACTTCTGAGATATAGTAGGGGCTCTAGACAGGTCGGAGGGGACTTCTGAGATATAGTAGGGGCTCTAGACAGGTAGGAAGGGACTGCTGAGATATAGGAGTTATAGGCCACTGGAGGGATTGGCCGAGAGAGGTGACAGACATTGAATGGAGGCCATTGTAGGGATTAGCAGAGAGGGGTGGTGGACAATGAGTGGAGGTCAGTGAAGGGATTGGCAGAGAGGGGTGGAGGACACTGAATGGAGGTCAGTAAAGGGATTGGCAGAGAGGGGTGGAGGACACTAAATGCAGGCCAGTGTAGGGATTGGCAGAGAGGGGTGGAGGACACTAAATGCAGACCAGTGGAGGGATTGGCAGAGAGGGGTGGAGGACACTGAATGGAGGCCAGTGGAGGGATTGGCAGAGAGGGGTGGAGGACACTGAATGGAGGCCAGTGGAGGGATTGGCAGAGAGGGGTGGAGGACACTGAATGGAGGCCAGTGGAGGGATTGGCAGAGAGGGGTGGAGGACACTGAACGGTTGGTAAGGTGGATGGAAAGCTATCAGCTGACCCAAGGAAGACGTATAGATGGAGAATAGGAGGGGTCCAAGGACAGAACCTTGGGGGACCCTGATGGTAAGAGGAGTAGAGAGATAGATTTGTGTGTCATCAGCATAGAAATGGTATTGGAAAACAACGGGAAGCTATCAGCTGACCCAAGGAAGGAGTGTAGATGGAGAATAGGAGAGGTCCAAGGACAGAACCTTGGGGGACCCCGACGGTAAGAGGAGTAGGAGAGGAGGACGTAGAGTTGTAGGTGACACTGAAGGTGCAGTGAGATAGGTAAGACAGAAGTTAAACCAACAGGTCTACAATTATTTGGTAAAGATTTTGACCCCTTTTTTGAACAAGATAAGATCCTGAGCTAACCCTGTCCTGAACCTGATGTAACCCCGACGTGAACCGCTGAACAACTACTGTATCAATTAGCCATGAAACCCGAGCTTCAATCCGACCCGCACATGTGTGAATCGAAACTGCCCTCTCCACAAGGTGACAACACTGTGTGCAATTTCACCGCAGAATGAAAAGCTTCGTCATCCGATTACAGGGAGGGGAAATATAACAGATCTCCTCGGCGTTGTTGATAGTTTTATGTTTTTAGGTGTATAGATTTCTTTTTTTAAAGTTTTGTGTTTTTCTTTTCACAGCACTGAATATGGGAAAATCTGGTAAGTGCAAAGCCAAGACTGGAAGCACACTATAAAAAAAAAAAAATAGTTAAAATAATAAATAGTAACAGTATGTGTGAAGATGATGTATAGATCAATATTTTACTTTGATTATTTTTATTGTTGCTCTTTTTTTCAAATATATTCTTCAGATTTTTTTTAACATATAAAAAAAGTCATATTAACATATATTTTTACCTATATTTGTAAATGCATTCCAAAAATGTAGATTAAATGTATTTTTAAAGACATACAGTATATTTGAAATTGTGTTTTTAAAAATATCTTTCATAGTAATAATAATGCATTTCAACATACAGTATTTATATATATACTGCCTGTCTTTAAAATACATTTAATTTACATTTTTGGAATGCATTTACAATTATATGTAAACATATATGTTAAAATGACTTTTTTATATGCTAAAAAAATCTGAAGAATATATGAATATATTTTAAAAAAATATTTTTCATATATTTTGTAATATATAAATAAATAAATAAATAAATAAATTAAAAAAAAATAAAAAAATAAAAATATATATATATATATATTGAATACGGCCAAAATTATAGTATTTCAAATATATGTCAGTATATTTGGGAAGAATATTTTTCAAATATATTTTTCTTCCATGTGGGGGGGGGAGGAGTAGTGTTCTGTAGTACAGCAGAGGAGACCTCGGGTATGCCTGATGGTAGCATATTCAGCCCACCACAGAATTTTGGAACTCACTAGATTTCTGGCAGAGACTGGTATTTTTTGTATTTAAAAAAAGGACACAACCTGGGAAATGTGTATTTATCACAAAGATGTACTGAATATGTTTTTGTTTTTGTTTTTTATTTAACCCTGACTCCAATCTTTGCTCTCTTGAGGAGCCACAGCAGGGGAAGCATCTTCAGCATTGCAGTGGCCCTCATTCACTAAACCGGTAGAGCGTTTTCGCTTTCCTCGGTGAATGTGGCGAAACAAAGTAAAAATTCACTTTGCAAAATGCACAGAATAACCAAACCTTTGGAAATTTTTAAAAATGTGCTTAAACAGGAAAAATCCCCTTTGAACGTTAACATGAATCAACCTTGCCGTCGGGTGTGTAGGACGCCTAATCCTCCAGTAGGTGTGTGGTGGTTCCATCCTTCAGATCCTACATTTCTACTGGGTTCTTTTTTAATTTTCTTTATAGAGTATTAATGAATTTCTTTGTCTCTCTTGATTGTAAAGTGAGTGTCTTTGCTTTTCAAAATAGCAATTCCCATATTTCCATGATTTCGTTGTTGAACGTTGTGCTAAGTATGTGTCTATGTGTGATCTCCTCTCTTCCATAGGAGGTGCCATCAGACCGGTGGTGACCTTCACACCCAACTGGGGGAATATACTTTGCACAGTGAAAATTCTCTTTGAAAGTAAACATGTTCTACTCATTTATAAATCAACCTCACGCCCGGGTGTGTTGGGTGACTGGTCCTCCATATGTGTGGTGGTTCAACCCTCCAGACCCAACGTCTCTACTGAGTGCTTTTTCCTTCTGTTTGTAGAATATTGATGATTTTCTTTGTCTTTCTGGCTTGTAAAGTGAATATTTTTTTTCTGTTTCAAACAGAAATTCTCTCATCTATATTTTTCTCATTGTTGAACGTTGTGCTACGCATGTGTCTGTGTGGTCTCCTCTCTTCCATAGGAGGTGCCATCAGACCAATGGTGACCTTCACACCCAACTGGGGGAATTTACTTTGCACAGCGAAAATTCTCTTCGAAAGTAAACATGTTCTACTCATTTATAAATCAACCTCACACTCGGGTGTGTTGGGTGGCTGGTCCTCCAATGTGTGTGGTGGTTCCACCCTCCAGACCCAACGTCTCTACTGAGTGCTTTTTCCTTCTGTTTATAGAATATTGATGACTTTCTTTGTCTTTCTGGATTGTAAAGTGAATATTTTTGTCTGTTTCAAACAGAAATTCTCTCATCTATATTTTTCTCATTGTTGAACGTTGTGCTACCCATGTGTCTATATGTGGTCTCCTCTCTTCTATAGGAGGTGCCATCAGACCGGTGGTGACCTTCGAACCCAACTGGGGGAATGTACTACAAGATGATGAAGTGACTCTAAGATGTAATGTGCCGTCTCCTGTATCGGAGGAACCCCGGACCTATCACTGGTACAAAGACAACCGACCAATACCAGGAGATCAAAAGAACCTTCACATAATATCTGGTGTGCCGGGCATTGGAGATTACCAGTGCCGGGTCAGTGCCGGTGATATCAGTGATCCGGTCACTCTAAATGTTACAAACAGTGAGTGATCTCCTCATCTCCATAATTCCATTGTATGATGTCTGTAAATATAACAATCATTTTCGTCTCAGCTTATGTCATCCTGCAGAGACCTCCATCCACCATTTATGAAGGAGACCCCCTGACTCTGAGATGTCATCATATAAAAGAATATCGCAGCTCTGCACCAAGATATTACAAGAATAATAAAGAGATAAAATCACAATTCCCGGAATTAGAGCTCCATATTCAGAAAGTAAATCTGAGCACAGCCGGACGTTATAAATGTACTAAAATAATGGAATTTTCTCGTAGTTCCACTGGCCATGTGTTCTCAGATGAATTCTTTCTCTCTGTGAAAGGTGAGTCCCTATAACACAGCGAATCCTGGAGATGGTTCAAGGATCTGGGGATGGATGGATGTAGAGGGAAGAGCTCAGTATGGGGATCTGGGGATGGATGGATGGATGTAGAGGGAAGAGCTCAGTATGGGGATCTGGGGATGGATGGATGGATGGATGGATGGATGTAGAGGGAAGAGCTCAGTATGGGGATCTGGGGATGGATGGATGTAGAGGGAAGAGCTCAGTACGGGGATCTGGGGATGGATGGATGGATGTAGAGGGAAGTGCTCAGTATGGGGATCTGGGGATGGATGGATGGATGTAGAGGGAAGTGCTCAGTATGGGGATCTGGGGACGGATGGATGTAGAGGGAAGACTTCAGTATGGGGATCTGGGGATGGATGGATGGATGGATGTAGAGGGAAGAGCTCAGTATGGGGATCTGGGGATGGATTGATGGATGGATGTAGAGGGAAGAGCCCAGTATTGGGATCTGGGGATGGATGGATGTAGAGGGAAGAGCTCAGTATGGGGATCTGGGGATGGATGGATGTAGATGGAAGAGCTCAGTATGGGGATCTGGGGATGGATGTAGATGGAAGAGCTCAGTATGGGGATCTGGGGATGGATGGATGTAGTGGGAAGAGCTCAGTATGGGGATCTGGGATGGATGGATGTAGAGGGAAGAGCTCAGTATGGGGATCTGGGATGGATGGATGTAGAGGGAAGAGCTCAGTATGGGGATTTGGGATGGATGGATGTAGATGGAAGAGCTCAGTATGGGGATGGATGAATATAGTAGGAGGAGATCAGGACAGGGATCTGGGAATGGATGGATATTGTGGGAAGAGCTCACATATTTGAAATACTACAATTTTGGTCATATTCAATATATTTCAATAAATTATTATATATACTGTATGTTGAAATGCATTTTTATTACAAAATATATGAAAAATATTTTTAAAAATACATTTTCAAATATACTGCATGTCTTTAAAAATACAAATCTACATTTTTGGAATGCAATTACAAATATATGTAAAAATATATGTTAAAATGACTTTTTTATATGTTCAAAAAAATCTGAAGAATATATTTAAAAAATATATATATATTTTTAAAAATATATTTCATATATTTTGTAATATATAAAAAACACATTTCAACATACAGTGTATATATATGTGTGTGTGTATTGAAATATATTTTAACATATATTGAATACGGCCAAAATTGTAGTATTTCAAATATATGTCAATATATTTGGGAAGAATATTTTTAAAACTTCCATATGGGAAGTAGAAGACCAATCGGAGGTTCCTTCCATGATCCATACACATAGCTGGGTTCTGGCTAGCTCTTTGGACCTGTTGGCTATACGGAATCTCCTTTCAGGGAGAAATGTCCCACATTCAGTATACTTCCATTTATTTGACGATGTAAGTGCAGAAAGTGGTTCAATCAACATAAAAAACTCTTCATCGAGGGAATGGAAACTCACTCCCGAAATGTGTCTTTGTACTGATTTCCTCCTCCAGAGCTCTTCTCTCCTCCGGTAATAAATGTGACCCCGTCCAGGGTAATAGAAGGAGGTGAGATGACGGTGACGTGTGACACCAGACTGGATCCGCTCAGAGGCGGCACAGAGCTGCACTTTGCCTTCTACAGAGATGGACGGACTGTAAGAGAATTCAATGTATCCGATACATACAGAGTGCGGTCAGCTCAGCTGGAGGATTCTGGGAATTATACCTGTGAAGTGAGGACGACGTCTGACACTGTGAGGAAGAGGAGTGATGAGCTCCATATCCAGATCCAAGGTGAGCACATATCATCCAATCACACATTACCCCATACAGTCATATTTATTGTTCTCTATTGATGAGATCAATATTAGAGTACACAGTAAGTATTTAAAAACTGATACTTTATCATCAAGCTTTAAAAAAAAAAAAAGAGTAATCCCCTTAAAAAACTATCATATTTTATATTTGGCACATCTGAGGTCACAGACACTTGAAAAGGTCCTTCATAAGTGGTCTCCTTATTTTGTTGTCTATAATGGACAATAGAGGGGGACCTATGATCCATCATGAAGGCATTGGTTGATCAGAGCTGAGAAGGTCTCTCATAGAAATGTACAAACTTTTGGGTGGACTGATCCTTTAAATGAGGACTCTAGCCCTTTAATAAAACTGTTCTAGGACCGGAGACCAACGAAGACCTCCAACCCAAGTCTGTATGACAAGACCAAAAAACTGGAAGAGGAGCCTTTAGTAACCACCATCGCCCATGGCTTTGAAATGCCTTGATGGTCATGTGCAGGGGCAGACTGACCATTTGGAAACTCGGGCACTGCCCGAGGGCCCGGGGTCAGTAGGGGGCCCCATGAGATGCCCCTGGTACCTTTTTCATAGGCTTTTTTGAGTTTGGGCAAGGAGACAGGGGCCCCATGATCCCCTATTGCCCAGGTGCCCCATGAGTTGTCAGTCCGCCCCTGGTCATGTGGTAGATGTGTTTGAGATCAGAAGGTCATTTATGCTGAGCCAGGGCTGTAGTTATGCATTATAGGGCCCATTCTGCATATTTAAAGCGGACCTCCGGGCTCCCCCACAAAAATTAGAAGTCAGCAGCTACAAATACTGTATCTGCTGACTTTTAATATAAGGGCACTTACCTGTCCAGGGATCCAACGATGTCCTCACCCAAGCAGATTCTTCAGTCAGCTTCAGGTACTGTTACCAGCATCTTCATGAAAAGGGAAACCAGAAGTGAAGCCTCGCAGCTTCAGAGCCGGTTTCCAACTGCGCATGCGCGAAGCACGATGTGCTTTTTGAATGAGCTGTGGTCTTCTGGGACCTGAGAAGTGCCCCAGAGGGCTGCGGGGAGTTAGGAGGGGGGTCCGAACTTCCGGCTCAGATTGTCACCTGGAAGTTTGAGCGGGTACCTGTCAAAACCAGGTACCTACTCCCCCCAAAAAAGTGCCAAATGTGGCAGTGGAGGGGGAAGGAGGCAGACAAATGGAACTTCCCCTTTTGGGTGGAGTTCCACTTTAACAAAATCATTAACAGCCCCATCTCTCTAATATGCATCTCAAATGCAGTTCCTCTAGTGATGCAAACACCAAATTCTTTCAGAACAAAAGACGCTCCATACTACATACTGTATAGCATTCATTTGACCCAAATTTGTTTGCCCAATGCATCCATTACCTGAATAAATTATTGATCTCTATTGCTCTCAGCCCCCTTCAAATCTCTTCCGACTTCAGAGGGTGACTGTTAGGGTTGCCAACTGTCCAGGATTCACCTGGACAGTCCGGGTTCTGAATCATGTGCCTGGGTTTCAGACCATCTGAAATCCAGACACATTCATCAGATAAAACTGCCTCCCAAGTAACTGGTTACCGCAACCACTGAGTGCATAGGTGTAGCGACCCTCTAGATATCCAGGGTTAGCTAAATGCTAATCTTTAGTAAGAAAGGTTGAGCAGCAGCCTGGAGAAATAGTCAGCAGGGTCAAACTTGGGCCAGGGCTGAGAGGCTCTAGAGGTCAGTTCCCTGATACCAGCCCCTGCTCTAGAACTTGGATAGGATTCTAGAAGGCAGTGGACAGGATGAGATGGGGCTGGCCTGCACACTCAGAGGACCCCAAGCAGGAGTATTGGCATGGAGCCAGGGCAGGCTTTAAGTATGACTGAGCCTGCTCAGCAGCAGGAGAGTGCGGGTGGAAGATGGAATGAGCAGGCTGGAGTGAGAAGCCTTGGGGGGGCCCAGAAGAAGGGCCTACCTACAGGCGGAAGAGCTGGAAGGGAGGATCTCTCATCCTTGATCGTCCCCTGAGAGAGGACAGCCTGAAAGCAGGGAAGGAGCCAGCCCAGCGTACGGCCTGAAAGCAGCCACCAACCCACAAGCTTGCAGGGAAGGACTGAGTTGGCAATCCCACACACCCTGGGCCAGATAAGTGGAGAGCGTATTCTGGTGGGAAACCTGAGTAGCCCCCATCTGGGACTGCTGATTCTAAAGTGGCAGATTCTGTGCCACCTTGCCCAAGGATTTGCTCAGGAGATTTCATCTGGGGTCTGATGAGGTACACCAGGAGAGGCTGGATAGCTCTCCACGAAGAGGAGTTTTTGTCCAATGGACTTGTACATAGTTGATAAGGAGTTCTCCAAGTACGTTACTTTGTAGTCTGCAGTTGATAAGGAGTTTGTTCTCAGTTTACAGTTACTCTGGGCAATCCATACACCCCTCTACACCATCCAAGTTTTATACCCCTCAATAAAATCCAAAAAAGAAGCTCAAAGAGTGTTTACTGTCTCCTGTGTGTAAGGTCTGAAGGAAATGCATGTTGTAAAGGACTAAAGGGGGACCCAAAATCTCTAGCTACTCCTAAGGGGGTAGTGCTACATAGGCATGCACATGGGATGGGAGTGCCTGGGCACAACTAGGGTTCACAGGGTTGGCTGCAGTTGTCTAAGCTGAGTGTCTATGACACTCTCTCTCACACTGCCCAGAGCCAGCACAGTTACTCCGATCTGCTCCTCCTCCCTCCCTACCTACCGCTCTGTGTCTGCCCGCCCATACATCAATCCCTGGTGGGCTGTGTCTCAGAAAAGGGGATGTGTGGATGGGAAATGTGAAGCCCAGAAGCCGGCAGATACATGGTGGGTGAAAGGTACCGAAGCCTGAGCCTCCACCCTTGGGTGGGTGAGCTCACCATTCACTGTCTGTGACTTAAGTCTTCCCCTCCTTCCTTTCTCTCTCCTGCCTCCGAGTGAGTGACTGGGGAAAGGAAAGGGGGACTCAGATGTAAGGGGTGCTCTGCAGACTACAAAGGAACGTACTTGGGGAACCCTTATTTATGGAGGAATGCTGGGAACTCTGATGTAATTGGGAGGCTTTCGTGAGCAAAAACCTCCTTACATCAGAGTTTCCCTTTACACCAGAGTCCACAGCATTCCCCCCTTAAAAAATGTTGTTCACCACTAAAGTATTCGGGTTTGGCTTGAAAAAAGGTGACAAGCCTAATGGCTATGTTCGTTCTCCATGGTCCAACTGTATTTAGCCACCTTTTCTGCTTTTCTGACTATGGACTATGAACTATAGACGATGGACTATGGACTTTGAACTATGAACTATGGACTTTGAACTATGGCCTATGAACTATGGCCTATGACCTATTGCCTATGAACTATGGACTATGAACTATGGAATATGGGCTATGAACTATGGACTGTGAATTATGAATTATGAACTATGTACTGTGTACTATGAACTATGAACTATGGACTGTGTACTATGGACTGTGTACTATGGATTTTGGATTATGAACTATGTACTATGGACAATGAACTATGGAATATGGACTATGAACTATGGATTATAAACTATGGACTTTGAACTATGGATTTTGGATTATGAACTGTGTACTACAGTTGCAAGAAAAAGTATGTGAACCCCTAGGGATTACGTGGAGTTTTGCATGAATTGGGCATAAAATGTGCTCTGAACGTCATCTAAGTCACAACAATAGAAGAACACAGTCTGCTGAACATAATACTACACAAACATTAGATGTTGCCATGGTTTAATTGCACATAACATGTAAACATTCACAGTGCAGGGAGGAAAAAGTATTTGAACCTTTGGACTTAATAACTGGTTGACCCTCCTTTGGCAGCAATAACCTCAACCAAACGTTTCCTGTAGTTGCAGATCAGACCTGCACAACGATCTGGAGTCATTTTGGACCACTCCTCTTCACAAAACTGTTTCAGTGTAGCAATATTCTTGGGATGTCTGGTGTGAATCGCTCTCTTAAGGTCATGCCACAGCATTTCAATGGGGTTGAGGTCAGGACTCTGACTGGGCCACTCCAGAAGGCGTATTCTGTGCTGTTGCAGCCATTGTTTTGTTGAATGACTTGTATGCTTTGGGTCATTGTCCTGTTGCATCACCCATCCTCTGCGGAGCTTCAGTTGGCGGACAGATGGTCGTACCTTTTCCTGCAAAATGTCTTGATAAACTCTGGAATTCATTTTCCCATCAATGACAACAATCCCTCCAGGCCCTGAGGCAGCAAAGCAGCCCAAACCATGATGCTCCCTCCGCCATGTTTCACAGTGGGGATGAGGTTTTGATGTTGGTGTGCTGGGCCTTTTTTTCTCCACACATAGTGTTGTGTGTTCTTCCCAAACAACTCAATCTTGGTTTCATCTGTCCACAGTATATTTTGCCAGTAGTGCTGTGGAACATCCAGGTGCTCTTCTGCAAACTTCAAACGTGCTGCAATCTTCTTTTTGGACAGCAGTGGCTTCCTCCGTGGTGTCCTCCCATGTACTCCATTCTTGTTTAATGTTTTCCTTATTGTAGATGTGTCAACAAAAATGTTCGCATGTGCCAGAGATTTCTGTAGGTCTTTAGCTGACACTCTAGGATTCTTCTTTACCTCATGCAGCATTCTGTGCTGTGCTCTTGCAGTCATTTTTACAGGACGACCACGCCTAGGGAGAGTAGCAACAGTGCGAAACTTTCTCCATTTGTAGACAGTCTGTCTTACCGTGGACACATGAACATCAAGGCTTTTGGAGATACTTTTGTAACCCTTTCCAGCTTCATGCAAGTCAACAATTCTTGATCGTAGGTCTTTTGAGAGCTCTTTTCTGCAAGGCATGGTTCACATCAGACAGTGCTTCTTGAAACCAGTAAACCCAAAACAGGTGTGTGTTTTTTAAGGGCAGGACAGCTGTCAGCAACACATCCAATATCATCACACTGATTGGAGTCAAGGTTGGCTCACTCCTGGCTCCAGATAGCTCTGGGAGAAGTCATTAAGCTAGGGACTCACATACTTTTTCCTCCCTGCACTGTGAATGTTTACATGTTATGTGCAATTAAACCATGGCAACATCTAATGTTTGTGTAGTATTATGTTCAGCAGACTGTGTTCTTCTATTGTTGTGACTTAGATGACGTTCAGAGCACATTTTATGCCCAATTCATGCAAAACTCCACGTAATCCCAAGGGGTTCACATACTTTTTCTTGCAACTGTATGAGCTATGGACAATGAACTATGTACTATGGACTTTGAACTATGGATTATGAATTATGAACTATGGACTATGAATATTGGACTATGAACCAAGTACTATGGACAATGGACTATGAACTATGGACTGTGGACTGTGAACTATGGACTTTGAACTTTGAACTATGGACTTTAAACTATGGACTGTGAACTATGGACTTTGAACTTTGAACTATGGACTTTAAACTATGGACTATGAACTATGGACTTTGAACTATGGATTTTGGATTATGAACTATGTACTATGTACTATGGACAATGAACTATGTACTATGGACTATGAACTATGGACTTTGAACTATGGATTATGAATTATGAACTCTGGACTATGAATGATGGACTATGAACTATGGACTATGAACTATGGATTATGAATTATGAACTCTGGACTATGAATGATGGACTATGAACTATGGACTATGAACTATGGATTATGGACTATGGACTATGAATGATGTACTATGAACTATGGACTTTGAATGATGTACTATGAACTATGAATAATGAATTTTGTACTGTGTACTGTGAACTATGGACTGTGTACTATGGACTATAAACTATGGACTGTGTACTATGGACTATGAACTATGGATTTTGGATTATGAACTATGGAATATGGACTATGAACTATGTACTATGGACAATGAACTATGGAATATGGACTATGAACTATGGATTATAAACTATGGACTTTGAACTATGGATTTTGGATTATGAACTATGTACTATGAGCTATGGACAATGAACTATGTACTATGGACTATGAACTATGGATTTTGAACTATGGATTATGAATTATGAACTCTGGACTATGAATGATGGACTATGAACTATGGACTATGAACTATGGATTATGGACTATGGACTATGAATGATGTACTATGAACTATGGACTATGAATGATGTACTATGAACTATGAATAATGAATTTTGTACTGTGTACTGTGAACTATGGACTGTGTACTATGGACTATGAACTATGGGCTGTGTACTATGGACTATGAACTATGGACTGTGTACTATGGACTATGAACTATGGATTTTGGATTATGAACTATGGAATATGGACAATGAACTATGGACTATGAACTATGGACTATGAACTATGGATTATGGACAATGAACTATGGACTATGAACTATGGACTATGAACTATGGATTTTGGATTATGAACTATGTACTATGGACAATGAACTATGGAATATGGACTATGAACTATGGATTATAAACTATGGACTTTGAACTATGGATTTTGGATTATGAACTATGTACTATGAGCTATGGACAATGAACTATGAACTATGGACTATGAACTATGGACTTTGAACTATGGACTATGAACTATGGATTATGAATTATGAACTATGAATGATGGACTATGAACCATGTACTATGGACAATGGACTGTGGACTGTGAACTATGGACTTTGAACTTTGAACTATGGACTTTGAACTATGGACTGTGAACTATGGATTATGAACTATGGATTTTGGATTATGAACTATGGACTTTGGATTATGAACTATGTACTATGAGCTATGGACAATGAACTATGGATTATGAACTATGGACTATGAACTATGGATTATGAACTATGGATTATGAATTATGAACTCTGGACTATGAATGATGGACTATGAACTATGGACTATGAACTATGGATTATGGACTATGAACTATGGATTATGAACTATGAACTATGGACTATGGACTTTGGATTTTGAACTATGGCCTATGAACTATGGCCTATGAACTATGGACTATGAACTATGGACTATGGACTGTGAACTATGGCCTATGAACTATGGACTTTGGACTTTGGACTATGGACTATGAACTATGGCCTATGAACTATGAACTTTGGATTATGAACTATGGACTATTAACTATGAACTATGGACTATGGATTATGAACTATGGTCAATGAACTATGGGCTATGAACTATGGACTATGAACTATGGATTATGAACTATGGCCTATGAACTATGGCCTATGAACTATGGCCTATGAACTATGGATTATGGACTATGAACTATGGATTATGAACTATGAACTATGGACTATGGACTTTGTATTTTGAACTATGGCCTATGAACTATGGCCTATGAACTATGGACTATGGACTTTGGACTATGGACTGTGAACTATGGCCTATGAACTATGGACTTTGGACTATGGACTATGAACTATGGCCTATGAACTATGAACTTTGGATTATGAACTATGGACTATTAACTATGAACTATGGACTATGGATTATGAACTATGGTCAATGAACTATGGGCTATGAACTATGGACTATGAACTATGAACTATGGACTATGAACTATGGACAATGAACTATGGATTATGAACTATGGCCTATGAACTATGGCCTATGAACTATGGCCTATGAACTATGGCCTATGAACTATGGACTTTGGACTATGGACTATGAACTATGGCCTATGAACTATGGACTTTGGATTATGAACTATGTACTGTGGACTATGGACTATTAACTATGGACTATATAAGAACTATGGGCTATGTATGAACTATGGACTATGGGATGTGTATGGACTATGGGATGTGTAGTGTGCATGGAGCAGTGCTCATGACTGCAACTAACATGCACTGCTCATTCCAAACTAAGGGAAGTGAGTGGGAAAAGGAGAGGTTGTGTACACGGGACGTACGAACACTTGTGCATCCCCGTATGAGCAAACACGGCACTCGCAGGGGTGTACACTGTGATATACCCGTGTGAACGAGGCCTTACAGTGAATGAGGTTTTTATATTCAGGGAATGACATTCATTCCAAAAGTGAATGTTAAAGCAAATAAAGCACTTTTGAATGACATTTCTCGGGTCACTGAACGTACTGATGAGAATTTTTCCATGAACGTTTGCTCAAAAATCTACTAGCGCTTAAGTCTATCGCTTTCAATAATTTTCAGGGTTGCTGGATGGCCAGTCCAGACTTTTCCACACCATACAGGAGATCTGTGTATATCTGACATCCTTCTCCATTCCTTTCTGTTCTTATCTTGCATTACCTCCTCCTATGTTCACAACAATATTTCTTTTCCTTCCCGCAGGCAGAGAATTATTTGTGACAATCCTTGCTGTGGCCATAGTCGGGGTTCTTCTGCTCATTGTCCTTTCTGCTGTCCTAATCTGGAGATGTAAGAACAGGAAAGGATCTTCTGCTTCAAGCCAAGGATCCCCCCAAGGGACGGCTACAATGGCCATCACAGGTGTGCTTGGAGGTCTTCAAGGATTTCTAAACCCAACAACAAAAATATCATGCTTACCAGTCCCTAGATGTGGTGGCTGCATTACTTTTATTGTTCAGGCTAAATATTTTTTTTTCAGCTAATACAAAAAAGTGCTTGTTGATCCTGCCAAAAAATACAGTGTCCTTGTCACTTTATGTAAGGAATGCTATTAGTCTTCCAAGCTATATTTCGCAGCTGCAAATTCCCCCGCAACCCATGTAATAGAGATGACGTCCAAATTAGCAGATCACCTTAGGGTACCAACAGGGGCGGACTGACAACTCATGGGGCCCCTGGGCAATAGGGGACCATGGGGACCCTGTGTCCTCGCCCACACTCAAACCACACCCAAAAAAGCCAATGAAATGTACCAGGGGCATCTCATGGGGCCCCCTACTGACCCTGGGCCCTCGGGCAGTGCCCGAGTTTCCAAATGGTCAGACCGCCCCTGGGTACCAATGATGCTCCTCCATAGATGCAGTGCAGTAAGTGAGAGTTGTCCCCTTGTGACAAGAATTGAAAGTCTAAAAAAAAATAAAACTAATGCAGTCATCACATCTAAGGACTGGCAGGTGGTCATATATTACTTTTTGGAGGTTCAGATGCATTGTAAAAGCCAAGTAAAGTCACAGAAATAGATATGTGGGCACGTATACCCTGTAGTTACAACCTCCATTTTCATCATCTCCGCTTTTCTGAACACCACAATTATGTCGGTATCTAAACATGATTGGGAGGTCTTTTAGACACCAAAGGGTGACCACTCAATGGTCAGCAATCAGCACTCAGTAACAGACCTGGTCTCCGCAATACAAATCTGTATGAGGACACTTGTACCAAGGGCATGGGCTAGTACTCTACCAGCACATTCCACCCAATGGAAAAGGCAAGAAGAATCATCAAGAGAGGAAAATATCTTTTTAGGGATTTCCAAACCAGTTATTGGGCCAAACTGCTGTGGGAAGGGCATTCCCCGCCTCGCAGTTGCATGTGCACAAAGGGGTGGGAATGCTTGATATTGAACCAATATGGCCCTCTGTCATTGAACCAATATGGCCCTATGTCATTGAACCAATATGGCCCTATGTCATTGAACCAATATGACCCTATGTCATTGAACCAATATGGCCCTTTGTGATCGAACCAATATGGCCCTATGTCATTGAACCAATACGACCCTATGTCATTGAACCAATATGGCCCTTTGTGGTTGAACCAATATGGCCCTATGTCATTGAACCAATATGGCCCTTTGCGATTGAACCAATATGGCCCTTTGCGATTGAACCAATATGGCCCTATGTCATTGAACCAATACGACCCTATGTCATTGAACCAATATGGCCCTATGTTATTGAACCAATATGGCCCTATGTCTTTGAACCAATATGGCCCTATGTCATTGAACCACTATGGCCCCATGTCATTAAACCAATATGGCCCTATGGCTATATTTAGTTAATGCCAATGACCTTATATGGATGTGTGGTCACATTAGGCCAACGACATCACAAGGGTCCCCACCCCATTGTATACATGCAGCTGCAAGGCAAAGAATGCTCTGATCCCAGCTGACTGAGCCAGCAGGGATGCCGCCATGTGACAGCTTTCCATGGGTTAAGCCAAACTAGGTTTGGACTGAGACCCCAGATTATTGCTTGGGGATCCCTGCTTAGACTGCTGATGTCCCGTAAGATGGATACCGCTGAAACATTGAGGGTGCAGGCTGGGGATGGGTTTGTCCAGACTCAGAGCATGCAGACAAAATAAGAGGAGGTTTCCTGGCTGCTACACACCTCACCTGTCCATGTAGTAGAGAGGTAAAAGAAGCCTCAGCACACTCCATCAAGGCCACACCCCCCCCACACGTTTCGCCCCTCCCCGAGGCTTAATCATGGGCGAAACATGTTGGGGCATGGCCTTGATGGACAGAGCTGAGGCAGCATTTACCTGTCTTCTACATGGCCAGGTGGGTTATGTGGCAGCCAGGAAGCCTCTTCTCATTTTGCCTTGCTTGGACTGAGTTTGGACCCAACCCAGCTCTTTCCTACGGCACCATTAGAGATAATAGTGACAGATAGTAATTGATTGACAGTAGTTGTTGCACTTTGTGGTTTGTTGAGTTGTTAACATAGGACTTCTTTATTCGACTAGGGACTTCCTTCTATTACAACATACACTCACCAGCCACTTTATTAGGTCCACCTGTTCAATTGCTTGGTAACACAAATTGCTAATCAGCCAATCACATGGCAGCAACTCAATGCATTTAGGCCTCTAGACGTGGTGAAGACGACTGGCTGAAGTTCAAATTGAGCATCAGAATGAGGCAGAAAGTGACTTTGAGAGGGGCATGGTTGTTGGTGCCAGAAAGGCTGATTTGAGTATTTCAAAAACTGCTGCTCTACTGGGATTTTCCCACACAACCATCTCTAGGGTTTACAAAGAATGGTCCAAAAAAGAGAAAATATCCAGGGAGAGGCAGTCATGTGGAGGAAAATGCCTTCTTGACGTCAGAGGTCGGAGGAGGATGGGTAGACTGGTTGGAGTTGATAGAAAGGTAACAGTAACTCAAATAACCACTCGTTACAATCAAGGAAAGCAGAATACCATCTCTGAACGCACAACACGTCGAACCTTGAAGCAGATCGGCTACAGCAGCAGAAGACCACACCGGGTGCCACTCCTGTCAGCTAAGAACAGGAAACGGAGGCTACAATTCGCACAGGATCACCAAAATTGGACAATAGAAGATTGGAAAAACATTGTCTGGTTTGATGAGTCTGGATTTCAGCTGCGACATTCAGATGGTAGGGTCAGAATTTGGCGTAAACAACATGAAAGCATGGATCCATCCTGCCTTGTATCAATGGTTCAGGCTGCTGGTGGTGGTGTCATGTTGTGGTGGATCTATCCTGCCTTGTATCAACGGTTCAGGCTGGTGGTGGTGGTGTCATGGTGTGTCGCAGATTTTCTTGGCACACTTTGGGCCCCTTAGTACCAATTGAGCATCTTTTAAACGCCACATCCTTCCTGAGTATTGTTGCTGACCATGTCCATCCCTTTATGACTCCAGTGTCCCCATCTTCTGATGGTTCCTTCCAGCAGGTTAATGCACCATGTCACAAAAATCAGATCATCTCCAACTGGTTTCTGGAACATGACAATGAGGTCACTGGACTCCAATGGCCTCCACAGTCACCAGCTCTCCATCCAATAGGGCACGAGGGAGGAACGGGAGATTCACATCATGGATGTTCAGCCGACAAATCTGCAGCAACTGCATGATGCTATCATGTCAATAGGGACCAAAATCTCTGAGGAATGTTTCCAGTACCTTGTTGAATCCATGCCACAAAGAATGAAGGCAAAAGGGGGTCCAACCCAGGACTAGCAAAGTGGACCTAATAAAATCTCTGAGGGATGTTTCCAACACCTTGTTGAATCTATGCCACGAAGAATGAAGGCAAAAGGGGGTCCAACTCGATACTAGCAAGGTGGATCTAATAAAATATCTGAGGAATGTTTCCAACACCTTGTTGAATCTATGCCATGAAGAATGAAGGCAAAAGGGGGTCCAACTCGATACCAGCAAGGTGAATCGAATAAAATATCTGAGGGATGTTACCAACACCTTGTTGAATCTAGGCCACAAAGAATGAAGGCTTTTCTGAAGGCAAAAGGGGGTCCAACCAGGTACTAGCAAGGTGGACCCAATAAAGTGGCTTGTGAGTGTATATGTTGGGTTTGATGGGTCTTCTGTGGCTGAAAGTTGAAGTAACACCTACTGTGCACATTGTGAGGGGTTCCCACTATCCCTGAATGATGTAACAGGTGGAGCTGAGATACACAAAGAAGGGCAGAGGCAACCAAATCTCCCAGGTGGGCAGGAACAGAATCGGGAATTATGGCCAGGAGATCTCACGTTTGGAGTATCAAAGACATATACTAGACTCTCTCTGAAACTAAGGTATCATATTTGGGTGGACTGATCCTTTCAGGAGGGCAAACATCTGATCACCTCGTGTTCTTTCTTTACATATACTGATTGGAAAATTTTGTTTGACCTTCTTTCTCCAGCAACGGATGAAAACCCAGATCCACAAGACGTTTGCTACACCTACCTTGAATTAAGTCACTTGCGTGAGGGTAAGTTTCATTATTTTGTGGCAGTTATGATGTCTTTGAGAAGAATTACTCAAAATGATCTAGTGTGACTTTTAACCCCTTCCTGTCCTCACTCTGTATATTAATGTTCCCCAGTATAATGTCCCGTGCTGGGGAGACTCGCATAAATGTCCTCTGTTTGAGATCCACCAGTAGACACTATGCGGCTGGTGAGTCTCAATTATGGCTGCCACTGACAACTCTGATCCCCACTGAGGATCAGGAACTAATCAGCGATCTCCAGATCATAGATATTGATCACATGCAGACTGGAGGCTTTACTGACAAAATTAAAGTGGTGTCCAAGGCTTGTATTTTTTTGGTATACTTACCTGCTCTGTGCAATGGTTTTGCACACAGCAATCCTGATCCTCTTCTCAGGTCCCTCGCTGGCACTCCTGGCTCCTCTCTCCTGCCAAGTGCCCCCACAAGTGCTCCTGGCTCCTCCCTCCTGCCAAGTGCCCCCTCAAGTGCTCCTGGCTCCTCCATCCTGCCAAGTGCCCCCATAAGTGCTCCTTGCTCCTCCCTCCTGCCAAGTGCCCCCACAAGTGTTCCTGGCTCCTCCCTCCTGCCACGTGCCATCACAAGTGCTCCTGGCTTCTCCCTCCTGCCAAGTGCCCCCACAAGTGCTCTTGGCTCCTCCCTCCTGCCAAGTGCCCCCACAAGTGCAATGGTTTTGCACAGAGCAATCCCGATCCTCCTTTTCTCAGGTCCCTCGCTGGCACTCCGGGCTCCTCTCTCCTGCCAAGTGCCCCCACAAGTGCTCCTGGCTCCTCCCTCCTGCCAAGTGCCCCCTCAAGTGCTCCTGGCTCCTCCCTCCTGCCAAGTGCCCCCACAAGTGCTCCTGGCTCCTCCGTCCTGCCAAGTGCCCCCACAAGTGCTCCTGGCTCCTCCCTCTTGCCAAGTGCCCCCACAAATGCTCCAGGCCCCTCCCTCCTGCCAAGTGCCCCCACATGTGCTCCTGGCCCCTCCCTCCTGCCAAGTGCCCCCACAAGTGCTCCAGGCTCCTCCCTCCTGCCAAGTGCCCCCATAAGTGCTCCTGGCAAGTGCCCCCACAAGTGTTCCTGGCTCCTCCCTCCTGCCAAGTGCCATCACAAGTGCTCCTGGCTTCTCCCTCCTGCCAAGTGCCCCCACAAGTGCTCTTGGCTCCTCCCTACTGCCAAGTGCCCCCTCAAGTGCTCCTGGCCCCTCCCTCCTGCAAAGTGTACCAACAAGTGCTCCTGGCTCCTCCCTCCTGACAAGTGCCCCCACAAGTGCACCTGGATCCTCCCTCCTGCCAAGTGCCCCCACAAGTGCTCCGGGCCCCTCCCTCCTGCCAAGTGCCCCAACAAGTGCTCCTGGCTCCTCCCTCCTGCCAAGTGCCCCCACAAGTGCTCCTTGCTCCTCCCTCCTGCCAAGTGCCCCCACAGGCACCCGAGCAGGTGCGCTCCCAAGCCATGACTCTGCGTGCTCAGCCCCACCCCCTCTCTCCCATTGGCTCACTGACTGTGATTGAGCCAATGGCTCCTGCTGCTGTCACAGCCAATGAGGAGGGAGGGTCCTGAAGAGCTGAGGAGCTTGGATCGCTGGATGATAGGGCTCAGGTAAGTATTGGGGGGGGCAGTGGCATCCCTAGGCAGGTGAGGAGGGTGCACGGGTGCACGGGGTGACACCTACCGCACGGGGTGACACCGGACCTGCTCCACGAAAAGGAAATCGTACCCCATTATTGGTGTCATTGGGAGGAATTGTGCCCCCTCGTTGTGTCATTGGGGAAGTTTGCTCCATTATTGGTGTCCTTGGGATGAATTGTGCCCTGTCATTGGTCTTATTGGGTCCAATTATTGGTGTCATTGGGAGGAACTGTGCCCCATCGATGTGTCATTGGGGAAGCATACCCCATTATTGGTGTCATTGGGAGGAACTGTGCCCCATCGATGTGTCATTGGGGAAGCATACCCCATTATTGGTGTCATTGGGAGGAATTGTGCCCCATCATTGGTGTTATTGGGCCCAATTGTTGGTGTAATTGGGTAGAATTGTGCCCCGTCATTGGTGTCATTGTGAGGAATTGCGCCCCTTCATTGGTGTCATTTGGGGGGAATTATGCCCCATCATTGGTGTCAGTGGATGAAATAGAGCTCCAAGGGCCAGACAAAAGCAAGCAAAGGGCCGCATATGGCCCCCCGGGGCCACAGTTTGGAGACCACTGTACTAGATCAAAGATCAGTCCAAACGTCCTCACTAATTGATTAAAAAATGTTTTATAAACTTAAATGATTGAACTTTTTGTAGCCATTCGATGTTGATAGACATGTTCTTCAGGTTGTTCTTCTTGCAATGTGATGTAATATATATATTTTTTGTATTTCACCCTCTGTAGGAACTAAAATCAGAAATGTAAGTATGAAACACATATCACACGATATTTGATGTTTTATTTGCGATTGGTAGTCTCACGGGGGCCGGGGGTGTGGTAAACTATTACATGGGCAATCATTACTCACCTTCTAACGAGGACAACTGGAGGTTTCTTCTTTCACCATGGAGCGCCTTCATTGACTTCATCTGTATGTTGGGGTGAAAGTCTTCCAGTCCATTACAAGGGATATGCTGATAGGAGGAGAGAGCAGAGTGGCAGAAAGATGACCCCCCCCCCCATTGGTCTTCTGCTTCTTCCTTCACTGTCCAGTCACAGGTTGGGGAAAAGACAAGACCTGTAAGTGTTACTCAACAACAGCCCAGGGGCGGACTGACAACTCATGGGGCCCCCAGGCAATAGGGGATCATGGGGCCCTTGTGTCCTTGCCCAAACTCAAAAAAGCCTATGAAAAAGGTACCAGGGGCATCTCATGGGGCCCCTACTGACCCCGGGCTCCCGGGCAGTGCCCGAGTTTCCAAATGGTTAGTCCGCCCCTGCTACAGCCGATTAAAAATCAGGTCCTTTCAGCATCCAGGCCACCATTAAAAATCGTGGGGCCCCATACAGCCTAGCTGACAGGCCACCTCTTCCATACGTTTAGTGCCGTTTATTCTGAATGGCACCCTAACGCACTTTGCATGCATTGCACTGCCAAAGAATATTGCCAGCGCCATTTTTTGGGAAGTGCTACATACATCTGTTAAACTTGGACCCCCGTTGACCCAACTGGACTGGGGTCCAGTAGATGAGGCCTAGCTGAACCCCCCTATTAGCATCACCGAAAGCATCGCTACAGCTTTACATGTTACGAAGTTCCAAGAATATTTCTTCAGAAATCCTGAGATGATATAAAGTCACCTAATGTTTCCACATATGTCCCAATTCTTTCCCAGGAGGAGATGACCGTCACCTACGCTACTGTGAAGAATCCAAACATCTGAGCGGCTTTAGGAGGCCCAAATCCTACGTGGTCAACAGATCCGGAAGATCTAATACAAAGCTCTTGTTGAACCCTCCAGCCAAAATAATGGGATTGGAAGAGTGAAGAAGGATTTGAACCTTTTAAATACTCTCTGGGGGGAGATTTACGAAAACCGGGGCACTCGGAATCTGGTGGAGCTCAGCATGGCAGCCAATCGGCTTCTAACTTCAGCTTGTTCAATCAAGCTTTGACAGTAAAACCTGGAAGCCGATTGGTTCCTTTGCAGAGGTCCACCAGATTTTGCACCCTCCAGTTTTAGTGAACGACCCCCACTGCGTCCAGGTTGGGAGGATTTTCTTTCACTTTTTTTTTCTAGTTGACACCTGTCACTGAGACAGAAAGTGAGGGTCAGGGGCAGACTGACAACTCCTGGGGCCCCCGGGCAATAGGGGATCATGGGGCCCCTGTGTCCTTGACCAAACTCAAAAAAGCCTATGAAAAAGGTACCAGGGGCATCTCATGGGGCCCCCTACTGACCCCGGGCCCTCGGGCAGTGCCCGAGTTTCCAAATGGTCAGTCCGCCCCTGGTGAGGGTGAAGCTCCCCAGCAGGAAAACTTGACAGAGGTTCCGGCCCTTCTATAAAAAAAAAATTTGGACCTGAGTTGACCGTAAATGCTGCTTTCACCTGATTCAAGCGATCTGTGAATTATGACATTTGTAGTGAGGTTGAAGATGACAAACTGCGCCCCCCCCCCCCAAGATGTATGAACATTGTGTGTCAGCAAAATCCCTTCCCCAAAAAAATCAAGCCCTAATCTGTACACTTACCATCTAAGCATGAATTCCCTTTGCAAGCCATAAAGCTCCCCAAACAAAAAATCCCCCTCCTCCAAGTATAGGTCCCCCCTGACCCCACTGAAATCCCCCCTATCCCCGAGAACAGGAGTCTAAGAATTCCAGTGCAGGAGTGCTGCAGCAGCAGGAGTGTGGAGCTAGAAGGGGGAGAGAGAGCACAGCCAGCACCTCTTCCCGGCTGTCTCCTCCTCCAAAGACTTGGCTTGTCACTACCCACACTAAGCTGACAGGAGTAGCGATGCTGCAGTCACTACTCCTGTCAGCCTGCAGCATCAGGAACTCTCCCTCCACCTCACATGATGCCAGCGCCCCCCTTCTGCCCTCCCCTTGTCCCGCCCCTTGTCCCGCCCCTTGTCCCGGCCCTCACTGTTACAGGTTTTGTCTTGGCTGTAAATAAATCATTTAAATGTATAAAACACGTTTGGACTTTATTTCGACCCTCTTGCTATGGGGGCACTCAGGCAGGCTCGCTCCCGAACAGCACACCTTGGAATGGATACTGTCCACTCACACACAGAGCACGGCTTGGCCCCCGCCCCCTGCTCTCTCCTCTTTGGTCACTGGCTATGATTGACAACAGCAAGAGCCAATGAGGAGAGAGAGAGAGACCCAAGTGAACCAAAAATCAGTCTGTATATGTAATAAAGCATGCTTGTTATACTAACTATGGAACACTATCCTCCACATTGTATAAAAAGGATGTTTGGTCCTGTCTTCTCTGATCCTCCCCTTCTTCCATTGTTCCCTAAATTTCTCCCGATAGAACAGAGGTTTGGAGTAACTCTGCACATGCTCTGTTTGGTGTGTATTTGTAGAGAGCTTTTTTTCTTTTTGGGAGAGTGAATGTGATCAGTACAGGGTCAATCAGCCCTGACCAGACATAGGGTCAGGGGTCCTGTATTCTCCTAGAGCAGAATGAAAACTCCTCCTACAAGTTTTAACCAGTGCTCTGCTGGATAGTAATAGAAGTCACAAGACTTCTATATACTGTGTACTGTGGGAGAGCGGATATAGTGAATGGGGGTCCGGGGAGACCAGATATAGTGAATGCAGGGTCCGGGGAGAGCGGATATAGTGAATGGGGGTCCGGGGAGACCAGATATAGTGAATGCAGGGTCCGGGGAGAGCGGATATAGTGAATGCGGGGTCCAGGGAGAGGGGATATAGTGAATGCGGGGTCCGGGGAGAGGGGATATAGTGAATGCAGGGTCCGGGGAGAGCGGATATAGTGAATGCCGGGTCCGGGGAGAGCGGATATAGTGAATGCGGGGTCCGGTGATTGCGGATATAGTGAATGCGGGGTCCGGGGAGAGTGGATATAGTGAATGCGGGGTCCGGAGAGAGCGGATATAGTGAATGCGGGGTCCGGGGAGAGCGGATATAGTGAATGCGGGGTCCGGGGAGAGCGGATATAGTGAATGCGGGGTCCGGGGAGAGCGGATATAGTGAATGTGGGGTCCAGGGAGAGTGGATATAGTGAATGTGGGGTCCAGGGAGAGCGGATATAATGAATGCGGGGTCCGGGGAGAGCGGATATAGTGAATGCGGGGTCCGGGGAGAGCGTATATAGTGAATGCGGGGTCCAGGGAGGGCGGATATAGTGAATGCGGGGTCCAGGGAGGGCGGATATAGTGAATGCGGGGTCCAGGGAGGGCGGATATAGTGAATGCGGGGTCCAGGGAGGGCGGATATAGTGAATGCGGGGTCCAGGGAGGGCAGATATAGTGAATGCGGGGTCCAGGGAGGGCGGATATAGTGAATGCGGGGTCCAGGGAGAGCGAATATAGTGAATGCGGGGTCCAGGGAGGGCGGATATAGTGAATGCGGGGTCCGGGGAGAGCGGATATAGTGAATGTGGGGTCCAGGGAGGGCGGATATAGTGAATGCGGGGTCCAGGGAGGGCGGATATAGTGAATGCGGGGTCCAGGGAGGGCGGATATAGTGAATGCGGGGTCCAGGGAGGGCGGATATAGTGAATGCGGGGTCCAGGGAGAGCAAATATAGTGAATGCGGGGTCCGGGGAGAGCGAATATAGTGAATGCGGGGTCCGGGGAGAGCGGATATAGTGAATGCGGGGTCCGGGGAGAGCGGATATAGTGAATGTGGGGTCCGGGGAGAGCGGATATAGTGAATGCGGGGTCCGGGGAGAGCGGATATAGTGAATGCGGGGTCCGGGGAGAGCGGATATAGTGAATGTGGGGTCCGGGGAGAGCGGATATAGTGAATGTGGGGTCCAGGGAGAGCGGATATAATGAATGCGGGGTCCGGGGAGAGCGGATATAGTGAATGCGGGGTCCGGGGAGAGCGGATATAGTGAATGTGGGGTCCAGGGAGAGCGGATATAATGAATGCGGGGTCCGGGGAGAGCGGATATAGTGAATGCGGGGTCCAGGGAGGGCGGATATAGTGAATGCGGGGTCCAGGGAGAGCGAATATAGTGAATGCGGGGTCCGGGGAGAGCGGATATAATGAATGCAGGGTCCGGGGAGAGCGGACATAGTGAATGCGGGGTCCGGGGAGAGCGGATATAGTGAATGAGGGGTCCGGGGAGAGCGGATATAGTGAATGTGGGGTCCGGGGAGAGCGAATATAGTGAATGCAGGGTCCGGGGAGAGCGGATATAGTGAATGCAGGGTATGGGGAGAGAGGATATAGTGAATGTGGGGTCCGGGGAGAGCGGATATAGTGAATTCAGGGTCCGGAGAGAGAGGATATAGTGACTTCAGGGTCCGGAGAGAGAGGATATAGTGACTTCAGGGTCCGGAGAGAGAGGATATAGTGAATGCAGGATCAGAAGGGCACAGTACAGGGGGAGTCAGGAGGGTACAATACTGAAATCAGGAGGGCACAGTACAGGAGAGTCAGGAGGGTGCAATATTGGGATCAGGAAGGCACAATATTGGGATCAGGAGGGTACAATGCTAGGATCAGGAGGGAACAATACTGGGATCAGGAGGGCACAATACTGGGATCAGGAGGGTACAATACTGGGATCAGGAGGGTACAATGCTAGGATCAGGAGGGAACAATACTGGGATCAGGAGGGTACAATACTGGGATCAGGAGGGAACAATACTGGGATCAGGAGGGTACAATACTGGGATCAGGAGGGCACAATACTGGGATCAGGAGGGTACAATACTGGGATCAGGAGGGTACAATACTGGGATCAGGAGGGCACAATACTGGGATCAGGAGGGCACAATACTGGGATCAGGAGGGCACAATACTGGGATCAGGAGGGTACAATACTGGGATCAGGAGGGCACAATACTGGGATCAGGAGGGCACAATACTGGGATCAGGAGGGCACAGTACAGCTTCTGGTATTCTTCCCGGGCCATTACGGGACAGCTCAGTAAAAAGGGTGACTGTCCCGGCAAATCCGGGACAGTTGGCAAGTATGATGTAATGTAAGATTATCATGGGGGCCCCATGCACCTGGGGCCCCTGGGCAATGACCAGGTGTGCCCATGCATTAGGACAGCCCTGTCTATTGGTCTGCGGATTTGTAAATGTGGTTGGATCACCTTGTAATTTATGTTCCTCCTGAATGCAGAACAGCACGGTAAGAGACACACTTATCCCCCTCCCCCGGTTCATTCTTGTGTCACCCCTCCTCCATGATTAAACCAGTACTGATGATACCCACATACAAATAATACGAATATTGAGGTTTCCTCTGGGTCCTGGGGAGGCTCTAACACCCTCAGCATCAGTTGTGTTGTCCAATAGAAGGCAGGCCCAGGTCCTTCGTTTTTTTTTTCTTCCCTCGGTGCTTTTTCCTCAGATTCCTGCAGAATATAATATATAGATAATATAGAGATAATATAGAGATAATATATAGATAATATAGAGATAATATATAGATAATATATAGATAATATAGCGATAATATATAGATAATATATAGATAATATAGAGATAATATATAGATAATATAGAGATAATATATAGATAATATATAGATAATATAGAGATAATATATAGATAATATAGAGATAATATAGAGATAATATATAGATAATATAGAGATAATATATAGATAATATATAGATAATATAGAGATAATATATAGATAATATAGAGATAATATATAGATAATATAGAGATAATATAGAGATAATATATAGATAATATAGAGATAATATAGAGATAATATATAGATAATATAGAGATAATATATAGATAATATATAGATAATATAGAGATAATATAGAGATAATATAGAGATAATATATAGATAATATAGAGATAATATAGAGATAATATATAGATAATATAGAGATAATATAGAGATAATATATAGATAATATAGAGATAATATATAGAAAATATAGAGATAATATATAGATAATATAGAGATAATATAGAGATAATATAGAGATAATATATAGATAATATAGAGATAATATAGAGATAATATAGAGATAATATAGAGATAATATATAGATAATATAGAGATAATATAGAGATAATATAGAGATAATATAGAGATAATATAGAGATAATATAGAGATAATATAGAGATAATATATAGATAATATAGAGATAATATAGAGATAATATAGAGATAATATATAGATAATATAGAGATAATATATAGATAATATATAGATAATATAGAGATAATATATAGATAATATAGAGATAATATATAGATAATATATAGATAATATAGAGATAATATATAGATAATATAGAGATAATATATAGATAATATATAGATAATATAGAGATAATATAGAGATAATATAGAGATAATATAGAGATAATATATAGATAATATAGAGATAATATAGAGATAATATAGAGATAATATAGAGATAATATATAGATAATATAGAGATAATATAGAGATAATATAGAGATAATATAATCATCTTCTGCCATGTGTCACCTTCCAGGCGGTAATGAGCTCGCACTCTGGACGCGGTGAGCCGCGGGTAAAGCAGAAGTGGTCTCTGAGCTCACACATATCGGAGGGCATAAAAGGAAGGAAACAAAGTGGTGTTCTTGAAAAAAAACGATATTTCCAATCAAACACACAGAAGTGGTGATATTTATAGGTTATTCTGCCTTGAGAAAAAATAGCGCTTTATAAATAATTTCATATGTATTTCTTAAGAAATGAATAAACCCATTTACTGCTTTTTTTTAATTATAGTCAGAATTAACAAAAAAAAAAAAAGATTTTAATTTATATATATATATTCTCCAGGATCTCTGCTTTCCGAAAATATATCATGTTTTGGGGGTTTTAAGTCATCTTCAGGCCTACAATTACTTTATTAAGGCAGCAGCAAAAGGATCATTGGGAGTTGTTTTCATTGTTGAGAACAGAGATGTACCAACATGCGGGAAAATCTCTGGAGTCCAAGATTACAAACATTCCCATTTCTATAGAGAATGTTTTGGGTTTTTTTCCTCATACAAGATGTGTCCACCTATCTGGGTTTTGCTGCACACTGTGCTCTCTATGTGTTCTCTGTGAGCTCTTTTCTTCTATAGGAAGTGCCAAACCTGTGGTGACCTTCACACCCAACTGGGGGAATATACTATACAATGACCATGTGACTCTAACATGTAATGTGCCGTCTACTGGACCAGAGGAGCCCCGGACCTACCAATGGTACAAAGACAACCAACCAATACCAGGAGATCTTCAGAACCTTCATATCATTGGATCTATTGTACATCGGGACAGAGGACATTACCAGTGCCGGGTCAGTGGTGGTGATATCAGTGACCCCGTCTTCCTAAATGTTACACTAGGTGAGTCAACCATCTCATCTCCACCATTACAGATTGTTGGCTGTGAATAGAAAAACCTAAAGTACTTTTTTTTAATTACCTTTCAGCATTTGTCATCCTGCAGAGACCCCCATCTGCCATATATGAAGGAGACCCCCTGACTCTGAGATGTCACCATGTGATATTTTATGATGAAATAAACACAACATTCTACAAGGATGATAAAGAGATCCAACCACCAAAATCTGCCTCCGAGTTCCATATTCCAAAAATGGATCTGAATCAGTCTGGATTGTACAAATGTACGAAACAAGTGCGACGCTTTACTGTGGAAGAGTCCTCAGATGGATCCTTTATCTCTGTGAAAGGTAAATGAAAGTCTTAGTTAAAATTGTGTCCTTGGAAACTTTGGAGGAAGGTGAACTCCCACACAGGGCCGGTGCTTCCACTAGGCAAGCTAGGGTGCACTGCCACCTAGGGGTGCCTGGACGCAGCACAGGCCGGCAGTGTCTCTGGGTGGGACGCCGCCACGGTATGAATGATCCTTCAGCTGAGGGGAGGGTCGGCAGAGGGGAGGAAGAAGGGACAGAGGAAGATGTCGGTTGTCTGGGACCAGTGTAGCAACCAAGCTGCTGCTTCTTCCAGTGTTCCTCTCAGATTCAGTCGCTTATTGCCAGCCAAATAGTTGACAGCTGCTGATCACTGTGGAGTTCCAGCCTTCTCTTTCCATTCATCAGCGGAGGTGGAGCTGTGCCTGCGGAGGCAGGAAATGTCTGTGAGTGCGATCCGTTACATGTGCAATGTGCCAAAGCCTGCTCTTCTAGCGCCTGCTGGGCCTGCTGATCTGTGTCAGTGTTGTTGGTGGTGTGTTGGATCTGTCACTGTGTGGGATCGCTTAGTTCATATATATATATGTAATTCTTATTAGACAGGATTTATATAGTGCCAACAGTTTGTGCAGTTCTGTACAATATAAAGGGAGATAGTACAATTTCAATACATTTCATATATATATATTAATACCAATGATGGGGCACTATTCCTCCCACTGACACCAATGATGGGGCACTATTCCTCCCACTGACACCAATGATGGGGCACTATTCCTCCCACTGACACCAATGATGGGGCACTATTCCTCCCACTGACACCAATGATGGGGCACTATTCCTCCCACTGATACCAATGATGGGGCACTATTCCTCCCACTGACACCAATGATGGGGCACTATTCCTCCCACTGATACCAATGATGGGGCACTATTCCTCCCACTGATACCAATGATGGGGCACTATTCCTCCCACTGACACCAATGATGGGACACTATTCCTCCCACTGATACCAATGATGGGGCACTATTCCTCCCACTGACACCAATGATGGGGCACTATTCCTCCCACTGATACCAATGATGGGGCACTATTCCTCCCACTGACACCAATGATGGGGCACTATTCCTCCCACTGACACCAATGATGGGGCACTATTCTTCCCACTGACACCAATGACGGGGCACTATTCCTCCCACTGACACCAATGACGGGGCACTATTCCTCCCACTGACATTAATGATGGGGCACTATTCCTCCCACTGATACCAATGATGGGGCACTATTCCTCCCACTGACACCAATGATGGGGCACTATTCCTCCCACTGACACCAATGATGGGGCACTATTCCTCCCACTGACACCAATGATGGGGCACTATTCCTCCCACTGACACCAATGATGGGGCACTATTCCTCCCACTGATACCAATGATGGGGCACTATTCCTCCCACTGACACCAATGATGGGGCACTATTCCTCCCACTGATACCAATGATGGGGCACTATTCCTCCCACTGATACCAATGATGGGGCACTATTCCTCCCACTGACACCAATGATGGGACACTATTCCTCCCACTGATACCAATGATGGGGCACTATTCCTCCCACTGACACCAATGATGGGGCACTATTCCTCCCACTGATACCAATGATGGGGCACTATTCCTCCCACTGACACCAATGATGGGGCACTATTCCTCCCACTGACACCAATGATGGGGCACTATTCTTCCCACTGACACCAATGACGGGGCACTATTCCTCCCACTGACACCAATGACGGGGCACTATTCCTCCCACTGACATTAATGATGGGGCACTATTCCTCCCACTGATACCAATGATGGGGCACTATTCCTCCCACTGACACCAATGATGGGGCACTATTCCTCCCACTGACACCAATGATGGGGCACTATTCCTCCCACTGATACCAATGATGGGGCACTATTCCTCCCACTGACACCAATGATGGGGCACTACTCTTCCTCCTACTGACCACCATCCCTGAGGCCATGTTTCTCGCTGATGCTGGGCCCGAAATACTTTCTACCCCCACTGGCCTCTTAAAGTATGAAGGACCATAAACCGTTCCTTTGTTTGAAGAGTTTGGAGACCCCTGTAGTGGATATAACAGCTCCACTTAGCCAAACATTGGAAAATGGTTTATATTCCTTCACAGCATTGTGGGATCATCAACATTTAGAGAACATGAATGCATTCCCATCATTTGTCATTTCTAACAATTTCCCCTTCTAGAACTCTTCTCTCCTCCGGAAATAAAAGTGACCCCATCCAGGGTAATAGAAGGAGATGAGATGATGGTGACGTGTGACACCAGACTGGATCCGCTCAGAGGCGGCACAGAGCTGCACTTCGCCTTCTACAGAGATGGACGGACTGTGAGGGACTTCAATGTATCCGATACATACAGAGTGCGGTCAGCTCAGCTGGAGGATTCTGGGAAATATACCTGTGAAGTGAGGAGGAGATCTGGCTCTGTGAGGAAGATGAGTGATGGGCTCCATATCCAGATCCATGGTGAGGGTGTCAAAGTGAATGAATACATTTGGTCCAATTATCCATTATCCTTATATACAATTTTTATTTCTTTATTTCCTGAGATTCACATGTTGAGGGAATAGGACTCACACTGGCCAATCATTGGCCTCCTTTCCTCCTCCAGAGATTTTCTCTCCTCTGGAAATAAAAGTGGCCCCGTCCAGGGTAATAGAAGGAGGTGAGATGACGGTGACGTGTGACACCAGACTAGATCCGCTCAGAGGCGGCACAGAGCTGCACTTTGCCTTCTACAGAGATGGACGGACTGTGCAGGAATTCAGTGTATCCGATACATACAGAGTGCGGTCAGCTCAGCTGGAGGATTCTGGAAATTATACCTGTGAAGTGAGGATGGCGTCTGACACTGTGAGGAAGATGAGTGATGGGCTCTATACCCAGAGAACGCGGATACACGGTGAGTTTGAGTAGCTGAATAAACATCTGATCTGTACATGTTCTGTCTCAAATATCACTTGATGCAAAAGACATACCTCCTGACACCCAGCCTGTATAGATGGTTTGGCAACTTGCTGACTTGAGAAAATCCACAGGCAGTGTTAACTCATCAAGGCAATGCTGAAGAGAATTCATTGTAGCTTGTTCCATTTTGTTATAAAAACCTTCAAATTCTCTACAAATTCCTTCAACTAGCAAAAAGTAAAAAGAAACTAGATGTCAGGGCTCCGGGTATGACCAGAGATGTGTGGACTGACACAGGGAAACACAGGCTTCAGGTATAGAATAAACAATACAATTTATTAAAGACTAAACATAAACACAGTGCAACCAAATCTCCAACAGATAACAATAGAAACAATACTAAGCGTAGTCGGGCAGGCCGGGTCGGTAGCAAACGGGCAGGCAAGGTACAAGGAGCAGGCGGAAGAGTAGTCAGGAATAGCCGAGGTCAGGACAGGCAGAGTTCATGCAGAGTCAGGATTAAAGCAGGATCAGGCAGGAAGCAGACAGGATGCAGGTACAGGGGCTCATGGGAAACAATACACCAAGGCCCTGACTGCAGGTCTGGCCATTCCTTAAATACACTTCCTGCAATCAGCTTTAGGTGATGGCTGATTGCAGGAGTGAGCTTCTGGTTGCTGAGAGCACCCGCTGCCCAGCCCTGGTACTGCAGCCCACACGGCAGGTGAGTCCCACCACCAGTGGGGAATCCATTCCTGACACTAACACGGCACACAGGGAAGAAGGAAGTTCCTAGCTGAGGACTGAAACAGGGCTGTGCTTGCTATAATGGTACTTGTGGGCCAATGCTGGCAGGGTAGGATGAGCAGCACTAAGACTCAACATTTACATATTGTGATACAGTCTTCTTTCCTTTATCTGTATACCTTTCCCTTGTTCTGTTTCCCTTAGTCTTCCTTCCCTTCCATTATTCTCTTTCCCTTGTCTGAAAAACAACCCCCCACCATAATCCCCCCTCCACCAAACTTTAAACTTGGCACAATGTAGTCAGGCAAGTACCGTTCTCCTGGCAACCGCCAAACCCAGACATGTCCAACAGATTGCCAGACAGAGAAGCATGATTGGTCACTCCAGAGAACACGCCTCCATTGCTCTAGAGTCCAGTGGCGGCGTGCTTTACACCACGGCATCCGACGCTTTGCATTGCACTTGGTGATGGAAGGCTTGGATGCAGCTGCTCGGCCATGGAAACCCATTCCATGAAGCTCTCTACACACTGTTGTTGGGCTCATCTGAAGGCCACACCAAGTTTGGAAGTCTTTAGCTATTGACTCTGCAGACAGTTGGCGACTTCTGCGCACTGTGCGCTTCAGCATGCGCTGACCCCGCCCTGTCATGTGACGTGGCCTACCAATCGGTGGCTGAGATGCTGTTGTTCCCAGTTGCATCCACTTTGTTATAATCCCACTAACAGTTGAGCGTGGAATATTTAGTAGCCAGGAAATGTCACGGGTGGACTTATTGCCCAGGTGACCACCTATCACGGGACCACGCTTGGAGTCACTGAGCTCCTGGGAGCGACCCATTCTTTCACCAATGTTTGTAGAAGCAGTCTGCATGCCTAGGGGCTTGATTGTATACACCTGTGTCCATGGAGGGGATTGGAACACCTGAATCACATGATATGGAGGGGATTGGAACACCTGAATCACATGATTGGGAAGGGATTGGAATACTTGAATCACATGATTGGGAAGGGATTGGAACACCTGAATCACATGATTGGGAAGGGATTGGAATACTTGAATCACATGATTGGGAGGGGATTGGAACACCTGAATCACATGATTGGGAGGGGATTGGAACACCTGAATCACATGATTGGGAGGGGATTGGAACACCTGAATCACATGATTTGGAGGGCGGGGACAATACTTTTGGCAATATAGTGTATCTCTGATGCTTCCTGTGTTACCTCTCCTCCTATTATCTGGAACATGAAGCAACATCTTTGTTTCTTTCCAATGAGAAGGATGCTTATCTCGGCCCTTCATATATACTCAGAATTTGTCACAGTTCAAAATTGCACAAAAAAAGTTTTGTTTCCTTTAAAACTGAATTCTCATAACATCCATTGCTGGTTCTCTCCTCAGACTACACGGCACAGAATATTATACGACTGGTGATCTCTGGATTTGTATTAGCTGCTGCCGTATGTTTCGCCTATTTCCACAACAAGTGGTAGAGAAGAAGAACTTCTAGGAATCTGAGGACCTCAATGAAACCTCTAAGTGAACACGGAACATGCTTTGGTTAAATTTCAAGGAACTTCATCTTTGTAAAATAAACTAATATTCACCAAAACAATTGACATTATTGTAAAAAAAATATAAGAGAGCCTAAACTAATGAGCATACACAGTGAATACAGTACGCCATTGGCAAAGAAGAAGTGGTCACTGATCTCACACATTGAGGAGGGTTTAGCAGGAAGTGGTTTTCTTGAAAAATAACTAAGATAAGATCCAAAACATGAATGTCATACTTTGCTGTTTGTGTTGTTTAATCAAAGTTCTGAAAAGTAAAAAAGGTGGGTTTTGTATATATTGGGGTTGATTTACTAAAGCTGGAGAGTGCAACCAATTGGTTACCAAGCTCTGCATGGTAACCAATCAGCTTCTTCACTTACAAAGTTGGTAAGGTGGAATAAAGACTCCAGACCATCTGGTTCAACCTGTGTGGGTATGTGTGTGTTCATGCTAAAAATGATATCCCCGTATACTGTGTTCACTAAGAAGTCCATCCAAGAGTTTCATGAAGCTATCAATACTTCCCGCTGACACCACCGGATGTGGAAGAGTTCCAAATCTGTGACAGTGAAGAACCCCCAACGCAGTTTAAGGTTTAACCGCTTCTCCTCCAATCTCATTGAGTGGCCAATTTTTTATTCCTTTTTTTTGTTAAAAGCTTGTAGGTTGGTGCCTCCTTTATATTATGTTATCCCGGTGGCTGTGTTTTGTTTCTTTAATTTTCTGGCTGATACATGCAGCGGGTAATGTGATTGTGTGGCAGGTCTAGCTCTGTATGTGTGTTTAGATAAAAAGAGAGGAGCGCCCAGTGTCCAGAGAGATGCAAATTCTAAAATATGGCTCATAGACGTTTATTAAAAAGTATCAACACATACATCAACCCAACGCGTTTCAGGGGAATAGACTCCTCCTTCTTCAAGTTTGCTGCCTATGCAACTAAAGCCGGCATCCTGCCATCCTGATTTCTGAAACCTTGATTCAACACAATCATTTATGGGAATTGTTCCCATTAAATAGTACGCAGCAGCAGCAGCCCTGAAGAAGGAGGAGTCTATTCCCCTGAAACGTGTTGGCTTGATGTACATGTTGCTACTTTTTAATAAACGTCTATGAACCATACTTTAGAAGTTTTATTTCCATGGACACTGGGCACTCCTCTCTCTTTATCCAAGTCTACGTGCTGAAATGACTGGAACGTTGCACAGAAAATGCAGCAGCCCAATCCCCAGGAGGACCCATCACCACCATCCATCACTGGGTACGATTCACCGGAAGGAATTCCTTCCTTTTTGCCCACATGCATATCTGTCAGGAATGGACTTGCCAGTAATGATGGGACTCACCTGCCTTGTGGGCTGCAGTATCAGGGCTGGCCAGCGGGTGCTCTCAGCAATCAGAGACTCAACCCTGCAGTCAGCCAAAACACCTGAGGCTGATTACAGGTGTATTTAAGGGATGGCCAGACCTGCAGTCTGCGCCTTCGTGTGTGTTTTCCTATGGGCCCCTGTATCTTGTTACCTACATTCCTGTTCCTGTTCCTGTCTGACTGATTCGTTGCTGACCCTGCCTGATCCGGACCTCTGCTGACTTCTCCTGTTTGATCCCTGGCTTGTGACCCCGACCATTCTCTGCCTGACCCACTGTACCTACCTGCCTGTTAGTCGCTGTACCCGGCTCGTGACCTGACTACTCTCTGCCTGCTCCTCCTGTTCCTACCTGCCCGATTGTTATTGACCCGGCCTGCCTGACGACGCTTGCATTGTATGTATTGTTATCTGGGGTGGTTTGGTTTGGTTCGTTTGCACTATGTTATGTTTTAGTATTGCACTGCGTTTATGTATTGTTAGTGTTAATAAATTATATTGTTTATAACATATCTGAAGCCTGCGTTTCCCTGTGTCAGTTCACATACCTCTGGTCATACCCGGAGCCCTGACAATATCCATCCAGGACCAGTGGCCAATCCAGTCAGTCCAGCACAAGTTCTGTATGTGTGTGGTGCTTTCCTTCTTCCGGGGCTATATATACAGGGCAATCCAGCCTCGTGGTGCAGTCCGGTGTGGGAGACCAGAGACATATAGTGAGGACTTGTGTAAGAAGTTCTACTGGCTGCATCACACTTCAATGCGACACGTTTTGAGCAACCACATGAATGGACTTTATATATGAGGACTTTCCTAATTTTAGGGTATGGGCAGCACCACTAGACTGACAGAACAGCCAAATCAATGTACAGCCAACTGTCGGGTAAAGTGTAATCATTTATGTCAAGGAATTATTCTTTTTTTTTTTTTTACTTCTCTCTTCCTCTTCTGTTATGGACCATTGAGGATTAATATTATATAATTTACTATGATACTCTTTAAACATTTCTGCTATATTTTTTGTAGAATATTTTAGTTATCCTTTATTATCTCTTATTTTCTCTATATAGTTCTTACCTTTCTTTTTTCTTTGAGCTTTCATCAAATACTTTCCAGGTCTATCTCCCCACCGATATCATCTTATTAAATACTCTCCTCTTTTCCTCTTCCAATAAATGATTTAATTCTTCTCGTTTTCCCATAACCTTCTGCTTGGTCTGTTTTGTTATTCTCTTTTTATGCACCTGTTCTAATTCAAACAATTCTAGGTAAAGGAATTATTCTGTGCTAACTCAACTATATTCTGAAAATCAATTCATTAAATTGAGTTCTGGTTCAAAGAAGTTGCCTTGTGTTGTTTACTTGAGGTGCGGAGGAAGGACATTAGAGTGATGTGTAGTCATGGTGTATCCAAAGGAAGCTGTGAGTTAAAGCCATGGTTATTCTTCTGGGCTAAGAAATTAAAGAGTGAACAGTAAATTAAATCTAATGGACCCCGGTCAGCAGTAATGTGAAGATCAGTACAATGCAGTAAATAGAAAAGATGGTGGAAATGATTTCCTCCCAGGACCAGTCTCCTGAATTTTACTCGTCCACTCTTGGCATTGCACTTAAATTAAAGACATCATTCAATGAAAGCTCAGCCCCAGACTCATTGCACAACCTAGCCCTCTGTATACTGGGAGTGTCAGTTACTGTCTGTGCTGGCCCAGCCTCTCCATCCTTCACCTCTCTAGAAAACATTTTATGTAGCAGCTGGTAGAGGAGTGAAAGGAAAGACTATGAAGTATTTACTATTCTTATTGGTATATCTTCCCCAAAAAAGGGTTCTTGTTTCTATTCCTACTGGTAGATCTAATAGGACTGATCTCTGTATTAGTGTCACTGGAGATGTCAGTTATTCAGATCCCACCCAGAGTCAGTTAGTGTCAGATTGCCCTCCGCACGTCACAGTCTCACTACAAGATGCTGATTGCTGCCATTACTAGTATTAAGAAAAAAAAAATTCCATCATTTGTAGATGCTATAACTTTCACGCAAACCAATTAATATACACTTCTTGAGATTTTGTTTTCTTAACAAAGACATGTAGAAAAATACATTTTGGCCTAAATTGATGAAGAAATTAGATCTTTGAAAATTTTTTTTGTAAGTAAAAAATATTGTTAGTCTTTTTAAAAAAATACAGTCTTTTTTTTGTTTATATAATAAAAAGTAAAATCCCAGTAGTGATCAAGTACCACCAAAAGAAAGCTCTACTTTTGTGAAAAAATGATATAAATTTAATTTGGGTATAGCGTTGCATGACTGCGCAATTACCAGTGAATGTTGCACAGTGCTGAATAGTAAAAAAATTGGCTTGGTCATGAAGGGGGTAAAATCTTCGAAGTTGAAGTGTCTAGACTATCACATTAGATAAGGCAGAAGTGAGGTCTGATTGGCTATCACAGATTATTCCTCTTTCTACATCCTTCCAACAGTGGTTATAACTCTGATGAAATGTGTATAAATAACTCTCAGGAAGTCATGAAGGGGGTAAAATCTTCTGAAGTTGAAGTGTCTAGACCAGGGGTGGGCAAACTTTTTGACTTGAGGGCCGCAATGGGTTCATATATTGGACCCGGGGGCCGGACCAAGAGTAGATGAATGATGTGTATGTGTCATCCATACTAAGTATAGTAATATTCCCCCATAGTAAGCATAGTAATTAATCCCCCATATAGTAATTCATCCCCCATAGTAATTCATCCCCCATATAGTAATTCATCCCCCATATAGTAATTCGTCCCCCATATAGTAATTCGTCCCCCATAGTAATTCATCCCCCATATAGCAATTCATCCCCCATATAGCAATTCATCCCCCATATAGTAATTCATCCCCCATAGTAATTCATCCCCCACATAGTAATTCATCCCCCACATAGTAATTCATCCCCCATATAGTAATTCATCCCCCATATTAATTCATCCCCCATATAGTAATTCATCCCCCATATAGTAAGTCCCCCATATAGTAAGTCCCCCATATAGTAAGTCCCCCCTATAGTAATTCATTCCCCATATAGTAAGTCCCCCATATAGTAATTCATTCCCCATATAGTAAGTCCCCCATATAGTAATTCATTCCCCATATAGTAAGTCCCCCATATAGTAATTCATTCCCCATATAGTAAGTCCCCCATATAGTAATTCATTCCCCATATAGTAAGTCCCCCATATAGTAATTAATTCCCCATATAGTAAGTCCCCCATATAGTAATTCATTCCCCATATAGTAAGTCCCCCCCTGTGTCAATTCACTTACCTTTGCTCCGCGCGTTCCTCTCGTTTTCCCGCGCCGTTCTGATCTTCAGGGAGGACTGTGAGAGGAGAAGAGTTCGTCACGCTGCCCCGCCTACATCCTGGCTGCCCCGCCTACATCCTGACAGCTGCAGAGTCCTGACGAGCGAGAGGAGGGAGGGGGGCGGCCATCCGAGAGGGGGGGCGGCCATCCGAGAGGAGGGGAGGGGAGAGGAGGAGAGGAGGCAGCCCGCCCGCCTGCCCGCCCGAGAGGAGGGAGGGGAGCGGGCGCCCGGCACACAGGAGAGCCGCATTTAAGTTTGTAAAGAGCCGCATGTGGCTCGCGAGCCGCGGCTTGCCGACCACTGGCCTAGCGGGAGCCTAGCTCCGCGGGCCGGATTAAAAGGTCCGCCGGGCCGTAGTTTGCCCATTGCTGGTCTAGACTATCATATTATATAACGGAGAAGCAGGGGTGGACAGACAACTCATGGGGCCCCCGGGCAATAAGGGATCATGGGGCCCCTGTGTCCTTGCCCACACTCAAAGCACACCCAAAAAAGCCTATAAAAAGGTACCAGGGGTATTTCATGGGGCCCCCTACTGACCCCGGGCCCTCATACAGTACCGAGTGCTCGAATGGTCAGTCTGCCCCTCCGGAGAAGTGAGATCTGATTGGCTATCACAGATTATTCTTCTTTCTACATCCTTCCAACAGTGGTTATAACTCTGATGAAATGTGTATAAATAACTCTCAGGAAGTCAGAGGAGAGTCATAACTTCTGCTTCTCAGAAAGGCGATCGCAACTTCATGGTCATGGCTACCGTGTCGGTCTTCCTCGCCATCGTGTTCCTTTGTAAGTAAAACAGTTTTTATTCTTTTTTTTGTATTCTTAGTATTCTATTATTTTGTTCTGAGTATTGAAGTATCAGAGTGTCTTTTCCTTGGAGATCGTGTGACACACAAACCAACGCATTACTATGAACCTGCTGGAGGCTCGACGTAAAACACACTCATTATATATGCTGGGGACACAATATGATGACCTCTCATCTCCTAATTCTTCTTCTTCTTCTAATTCCTCTTCTTCTTCTAATTCTTCTGCTTCTTCTTCTTCCATCATAGTCACTATTGACACCATCTAATGATCATTATACAAGCTGTCTTGTTCCATGAGAAATACATTTTGCTCCAATTGTTGAGTATAACCCGTTCTCAGTGATGGAGGATTGCACATTACAGAAAGGAGCTACGGAAGGCACCTGAGCAGAGCATTTCTTGACTTGTGTTGTATTATAATTATTGATTGTAGCTGTGTTTGTGGTCTTGTCACACAGACTGGAGGATTCCCATTCATTGGGGGTCTCCAAACTTTCTAAACAAAGAGCCAGTTTGCTGTCCTTCAGACTTTAGGGGGGCCAGACTGTGGCCAGTGGGAGTAAAAAAGGTCCCTATGTCAGTGGGAGGAATAGTGCCCCATCATTGGTATCAGTGAGAGGAATAGCACCCCATTGTTGGTATCAGTGGGAGGAATAGTGTCCCATCTTTGGTGTCAGTGGAAGGAATAGCACCCCATTGTTGGTATCAGTGGGTGGAATTTTAATCCATTGCCCGTGTCACTGCAGGAAATTTTGGTGTTTATGGGGAGAAGTATGCCCCATTGTTGGTATCAGTGGGTGAAATAGTGCCCCAAGGGCCGGATAAAAGCAATCAAAGGGCCACATCTGGCCCCCAGTTTTTAGACCACTGATCTAGATAAATCAGATTCCACAAATGTGATTTTCAGAAAATCTTAGTTTTAATTGCCAAAGTCAATGATGAACACAACTGGGGGTACTTGTTCGGGTCTACAGCCAAATGCCCCTTTTGTCACGCAGGGCTTCCTTAATGTATGGGCAGTTCCCAGGGGGCCCCAGATGCATGGGGGCCCCATGATAATCTTGCATTACATCATACTTGCCAACTGTCCTGGATTTACCTTTTTTTGCTAAGCTGTCCCAGGAAGGCAAGGGCAGCGTCCAACAACCTGCACTGTGCCCTCCTGATCCCAGTATTGTGCCCTCCTGATGTCCCCCTGTATTATGCCTTCATGATCCCAGTATTGTGTTCTCCTGATGCCCCCCCATACTGTGCCCTCCTGATCCCAGTATTGTGTTCTCTTGATGCCCCCCCGTACTGTGTCCTCCTGGTCCCAGTATTGTGCCCTCCTGATGTCCCCCTATACTGTGCCCTCCTGATCCCAGTAATGTACCCTCCTGATCCCAGTATTGTGCCCTCCTGATGTCCCCCCGTACTGTGTCCTCCTGATCCCAGTATTGTGTTCTCCTGATGCCCCCCCGTATTGTGTCCTCCTGATCCCAGTATTGTACCCTCCTGATGTCCCCCCGTACTGTGCCCTCCTGATCCCAGTAATGTACCCTCCTAAAGTCCCCCCGTACTGTGCCCTCCTGATCCCAGTATTGTGCCCTCCTGATGTCCCCCCGTACTGTGCCCTCCTGATCCCGGTATTGTGCCCTCCTGATCCCAGTATTGTGCCCTCCTGATGTCCCCCCATACTGTGCCCTTCTGCCCCCCCCCCAATACTTTGCCTTTTGTGTGGATTAGTCTTTGATTTATGGCACACTTTCTTACAGTTTAAAATCAGTTTTATTGAAAGTACTAATAAATAAATATTTATTCTATCAACTATTTATACTCTATATATTTCTTGAGAGTAGGTGCGTAAATTGGGGCAGGCTGGTAGGGGCCCCAGTGCATTACTTTGCCCAGGGGCCCATGATTCCATATTGTCATGACGGCACTGGTCTCATGTCATTAAAATATTGTTTTATGTTATATCCTCTTTCTAAATAGATCCCAAAATTGTGTCACCACCCCTTGACATATCCAGCTTGTGAGGGGTAAGGGGTCTGGTCACTCCGTGAAGGAGTTGAATGAGGGTGACTGGTGTAGTAAAGGGGATATGGTGGAAACATTTCTTAGAGTTCATAATGACTGGTGCCGGCAGATTTTGCAAAATTGTCTCTCATGCATTCTAAATGTGGCGAAGAATGCTTCAAATTCCTAGACCTATCTACCTCTCATGGACCTGTCTACCTGTCATGGACCTATCTACCTCTCATGGACCTGTCTACCTCTTATGGACCTGTCTACCTGTCTACCTCTCATGGGCCTGTCTACTTGTCATGGACCTGTCTACCTGTCATGGATCTGTCTACCTCTCATGGGCCTGCCTACTTGTCATCGACCTGTCTTTGTGTCATGGACCTGTCTACCTCACATGGACCTGTCTACCTGTCATGGACCTGTCTAGAACTTGTACTTGAATTTGGCTCATGATGCGCCACTTTTAGAATGCACGTGAGATACTTTAGCAGAATCTGGCTGTTTGAAATACATGAGATACGTTGATGACATTTACTGTACATAATATTTTCTAAAAAGTGCGTTTTCACTTTTCAGCTCTGACCGAGGGAAGATCTGGTGAGTACAGAGCTGATACCGGATAATATGCCATTCATATAGGAATGCTATAGAAAAAACTTGCAGCTTAACGTTTTCTGTGAAACAAGAGGTTTGAGTCATTGATTATAATTTTCCCATGCCTTGTGTGATGACTGTTACAGGTACTAGTCTGCTTATGTCAGTTCTCAATTGAATTGTCAAGCCATCAATGGCTAGTATCATGGATCACCACATGTGCATCACCATGAAGATCAGAGGCCAAGATGGCAGCTTACACATTAAAGTAAATCTGAAGGCATAACTATTTTATTTTTGATAGGGTAGGGATCCTCTATCTTTTTGCCATCTGTGTCTCTTTGGAGAGATTTATCCTCCTGTCCTGTAGACATGACAGGAAGTAAGAGAAAATCTCCCTTAGTATGGAGAAAGCCTGTTTAGTTGGTTGTCACCAGACAGTGTCCCTGTTTGAAGATTTTCTCTCTTATTCTCAAAGTTTTAGGTATTTCCTCATTTGCTGTCTCTGTGATAATCGTTACAGAATTACACCGGGCACTTAAAGCCACACAACATTTTTTAGACACCCCCTCCCCCTAACCACCACAAACACACATACACACACATGTAAATCTAAACATACTAGTTGGGGGCACCTTTGAACAAAAGTGTCAATTGACATCTTCAGAATACGCCCCTTCCTGACCAATGACACCACAAAGTTTCTAAGTCACTCCCTTGGTATCTCTCGCCTCAACTACTGCAACTCCCTTCTCATTGGCTTACCTTTACATAGGCTATCCTCCCTCCAGTCCATCATGAATACTGCTGCCAGACTCATCCACCTAACCAACCGTTCAGTGTCCCCCACCCCTCTTTGCCAATCCCTCCATTGGCCTCCATTCAGTGTCTGCTACCCCTCTCTGCCAATCCCTCAACAACTTACAAAGCCATCCACAACTCTGCCCCCAGCTACAGCACCAACCTGGTCTCAAATTATCAACCAAACTGCTCTCTTTGATCCTCCAAAGACCTTCTGCTCTCTAGTTCCTATGTCTCCTCCTCCCTTGCTCACCTCCAGGATTTCTCCCGAGCTTCTCCCATACTATGGAACTCCCTACCCCAATCTATCCCACTATCTCCTAATCTATCCAGCTTTAGACGATCCCTGAAAACCTTTCTCTTTAAAGAAGCCTATTCTGCTTCTAAATAGTAAACCGCCATTTATTTCCTCCATCAGCTCCTCCCCCCACAGCTATTACCTTTTGTATCACTGGACCCTTCCTCCTAGATTGTAAGCTCCCAGGCCGGGCCCTCTGTTTCCTCTTGTATCAGATTGTATTGTAACTGTAATGTCTAACTTCATTCTATAAAGTGCTGCGCAAACTGTTGGCGTTATATAAATCCTGTATAATAATAATAATAAATAATAATAATTGCACTACACATGTGACATATTGCAGTTCATAGCGGAGTGAGATCAATCATTCTAAACCCATTAATCACAGTTGACTCTAAACCAATTATCTTCAGGGGCTTTTAAATCATCATTAATGTGTGTGTAAAAAAAATTAAAAATGCAATATCAGTTTTGAGAGTGAAAGAATTAAGACATGGGGGGGGGGGGGGGGGGATTGTGGTTGCAAACAAAGATTTACCAACAAGCTCTGTGGCCAGGACTACAAACATTTCAATTTCTCCAGAGGAAGTTTTTTTTCTTATACTAAATATGTTCAATGATCTGTGTTTTGCTGCACACTGTGCTCTCTATGTGTTCTGTGTGATCCTTTTCTTCTATAGGAGGTGCCAGACCTGTGGTGACCTTCACACCCAACTGGGGGAATATAATATACTATGACGATGTGACTCTAACATGTAATGTGCCGTCTACTGGACCAGAGGAGCCCCGGACCTACCAATGGTACAAAGACAACCAACCAATACCAGGAGATCATCAGAGTCTTTATACCATTCGATCTGCGGCACATCGGGACAGAGGAGATTACCAGTGCCGGGTCAGTGGTGGTGATATCAGTGATCCCGTCTTCCTAAATGTTATACAAGGTGAGTCCACCATCTCATCTCCATCCTTCAATCAATGTATACATTTATCCTTTTTAAACCCTCAAAAAGTCAATACTTTCTCCCTAGAAAGTGCAGTAATACATATACAACCTTTTTGTGAATGACAAAAATAAAATAAATAAATAAATTGATTTTAAACATATAATATGCAACACTAAGTCCCACTAATCAAAAAAAAAATTGTCCAAAAAGAAAGTCCAAAATAGTGTCCACAAATATCCCAAATTTATTCACTCTTTTCATCCACTGAAAGGATTGGCTCCTACTTCATCCAAAATGCACCTCGAAGTAAAAATATAATAATATCTAGTGCATTACCTTAATGATAATAATAATAACAATAATCACCCCGTGCAACCAAAATACACTTCAAAAAACCTTTTGTGCAAAGAAAAAAAAAATGTTTTTCTTATAGTGCATATAATCACACTAATCAAACTGTGAGCACTCTGTGGTCACTGCAATTCAGTGTCTACCAACAACCAACACACAGTAGTACTAAATACTATTACTAGAGATGAGCGAATCGAACCAGGCGAACCGGAATTCGATACGAATTTCAGGAAAAATTCGATTCGCGGCGAATCCGAATATTTGCCTACTTCAGGTGCGCGAATCAGATTTTTCCCGATCAGCCGGCAAAAGTGTCCCTGCAGAGAGCTCCGCTATTTCTGACATTTCTCTGACAGTTCCTTCACATGTACAGCGGTTGAAACATTGTATCTATTAGTTTCCATTTAGGATACAGATGTTTCAACCGCTGTACATGTGAAGGAGCTGTCAGAGAACTGTCAGAAATAGAGGAACTCTGCACATACACTTTTTGCCGGTTTGGAATTCTTATTTTCATCCTACTTCTTCTTCTTCATCCTCATCCTCATCAGAAGAAGAAGAGGATGAGGATGAGGATGAAGAAGAAGAAGAAGAAGAAGTAGGATGAAAATAAGAATAATTCCAAGCCGGCAAAAAGTGTATCTGCAGAGCTCCTCTATTCTGCCGGCTTGGAATTAATCTTATTTTCATCCTACTTCTTCTTCTTCTTCTTCTTCTTCATCCTCATCCTCATCCTCAGAAGAAGAAGAAGAGGATGAGGATGAAGAAGAAGAAGTAGGATGAAAATAAGAATAATTCCAAGCCGGCAAAAAGTGTATCTGCAGAGCTCCTCTAAGTGTATCTGCAGAATGTCATTTATGGAAACAAATAGATACAATGTTTCAACCGCTGTATGGAGTGAATGTCCCAGAACTGTCAGAAATAGACAGAAACTGTCACAGAACTGTCCTTCTTCTCATCCTTCTCCTTCTTCTCATCCTTCTTCTCATCCTTCCCCTTCTTCTCATCCTTCTCCTTCTTCTCATCCTTCTCCTTCTCCTTCTTCTCATCCTTCTCCTTCTTCTCATCCTTCTTCTCATCCTTCTCCTTCTTCTCATCCTTCTTCTCATCCTTCTCCTTCTTCTCATCCTTCTTCTCATCCTTCTCCTTCTTCTCATCCTTCTTCTCATCCTTCTTCTCATCCTTCTCCTTCTTCTCATCCTTCTTCTCATCCTTCTTCTCATCCTTCTCCTTCTTCTCATCCTTCTCCTTCTTCTCATCCTTCTCCTTCTCCTTCTTCTCATCCTTCTCCTTCTCCTTCTTCTCATCCTTCTCCTTCTTCTCATCCTTCTTCTCATCCTTCTCCTTCTTCTCATACTTCTTCTCATCCTTCTCCTTCTTCTCATCCTTCTCCTTCTTCTCATCCTTCTCCTTCTTCTCATCCTTCTCCTTCTTCTCATCCTTCTCCTTCTTCTCATCCTTCTCCTTCTCCTTCTTCTCATCCTTCTCCTTCTTCTCATCCTTCTCCTTCTTCTCATCCTTCTTCTCATCCTTCTCCTTCTTCTCATCCTTCTCCTTCTTCTCATCCTTCTCCTTCTTCTCATCCTTCTTCTCATCCTTCTCCTTCTCCTTCTTCTCATCCTTCTCCTTCTCCTTCTTCTCATCCTTCTCCTTCTTCTCATCCTTCTCCTTCTTCTCATCCTTCTTCTCATCCTTCTTCTCATCCTTCTCCTTCTTCTCATCCTTCTCCTTCTTCTCATCCTTCTCCTTCTTCTCATCCTTCTCCTTCTTCTCATCCTTCTCCTTCTTCTCATCCTTCTCCTTCTCCATCTTCTCATCCTTCTCCTTCTTCTCATCCTTCTCCTTCTCCTTCTCCTTCTCCTTCTCCTTCTTCTCATCCTTCTCCTTCTTCTCATCCTTTTCCTTCTCCTTCTTCTCATCCTTCTCATTCTCCTTCTTCTCATCCTTCTCCTTCTCCTTCCTCATCTCCAAGTGCATTTAAATTAAAGGTACAGTGTTCTGCACTAATTTAAAGGCTCTCTGAAGCCTAGAAACCCTTTTTATAAGTTAACTTCGTAGCGAATAAATTCGCATCGAATCGAATTTCTTCCTGAAATTGGCCGAATCAGCCGAATCGAATTTTTGAATACTTCGCTCATCTCTAACTATTACCCTCTATGAGTATTTGAAATGCTCAAACAATACTATGGAAAAGTATTCCTCCACATTATCTTCCAAAAAGTTTTTCCAAGGTCCGCAGAGAGATAAGAAGGGTCTCAGGAACAGTATTCAAAGCATAGGGATATCTTTTTATTCATCACTTACATTAAAATTTGAAAATATCAGCTCCAGACATGGTTTCAAGCTTTTTCAACCAAACACCATAAAAAACCATGTGTTGAAAACCAACAAAATGGCCACGGCGACACTTCCGGTCTACGTACATACATCTTGACGTCACTTTCCTAACGCGTTTCGTCACTTCCGGACTTCGTCTGAAGGGATCTCCATCATTACAAACTGTTGGCTGTGAATAGAACAACCTAAAGTACATCTTTATTTATTTATCTTTCAGCATATGTCATCCTGCAGAGACCCCCATCTGCCATATATGAAGGAGACCCCCTGACTCTGAGATGTCACCATACGATACATTATAATGAAATAAATACAATATTCTACAAGGATGATAAAGAGATCCAACCACCAAAATCTGCCTCCGAGTTCCATATTCCTAACATGGATCTGAATCAGTCTGGATTGTACAAATGTACGAAACAAATACACCGCTATGATAGTTCAGCTGTGGATGAGCACTCAGATGGATCCTTTATCTCTGTGAAAGGTAAATTAGAAATCCTATTTATAACGGCATCCTTAGAAATATTGGTAGGTCCAGAGGAAGGTGAACTCCCAGAAGAAATGATCGTCAAAGTCACTCAGTTGCAGAAATAAAAAATAAAGAATTCCTCCACGAAAGAAGTGACTTGAAGTGGTTCTAAAGGCTTGGTATTTTTTTCTTCAACTGCTTGTCCTTTGGCCTATAGCAGAAGTACTACTACAGGGCAGCAGGACTGCGCAAAATCATGTATATACAGTGGGGCAAAAAAATATTTAGTCCGCCACCAATTGTGCAAGTTCTCCCACTTACAAAGATGAGAGAGGCCTGTAATTGGCATCATAGGTAGACCTCAACTATGAGAGACAAAATGAGAAAACAAATCCAGACAATCTCATTGGCTGATCTGGAAAGAATTTATTTGCAAATTATGGTGGAAAATAAGTATTTGGTCACCTACAAACAAGCAAGATTTCTGGCTCTCACAGACCTGTACCTTCTTCTTTAAGAGGCTCCTCTGTCCTGCACTCATTACC
>NW_028320766.1:0-95000 GCF_062004578.1 Staurois parvus
CCAGGGGCAGGGGGGCCCGGGGGAGGGGGGGGGGACCAGGGGGAGGGGAGGCAGGGGCGGGGGGGCCAGGGGCGGGGGGACCAGGGGCAGAGGGACCAGGGGCGGGGGGGCCAGGGGCGGGGGGACCAGGGGCAGGGGGGCCAGGGGCCTGGGGGGGGCGGGGTTCCTCTTACCTGGGTCCTTTGGAGGTTTCTGTGGCGCTGGTTTGGTGGCAGGGCCCTTGCTCAGGGCCCCTGCATACGACCTGCTTCTCTCTGGGCAGTCTCTGTAGACGTGCTCTGACCGTCCACAGAGGTTGCAGGTTCTGGACCTCGGGCAATCCTTGGTCTCATGACCTGCAGACCGACAGAACCTACATGAAAGCACCTGGCAATCCTTACCCTCGTGCCCCGGCTGTCCGCATCTGCGGCATGACTGGGGTTGGTCCGGGTAGTGTAGGAGTCCTGTTGACGCTCCCAGGGAGAAGCACTGTTGCAGGTGTTGGAGATCTCCAGCGGGACGATCTCTCAGTAGCCTGCAAAACACAGCCCACTTACCTGTCCAGAAGCCGTTGGCGTCTAGTATCCGGACTGGGTCCTTCAACACGACGCAAAACCTTTGGAGATAGGTGGTGATGTCTCTACCAGGGACGTGAGGGTTCCTCATGGACACCGTGATCCGCCTTTCGTCCCTTTGAATGGGAGAGTTACCCGAGTAAAGATCTGCAGCAGGGCTTGCGCAACTGTTTCTACCTGCACATCTCTCAACGCTACGGCCTCCGGGTCCTCATCCTCGGTGGTAAAATTCCTCCATGAAGAGGCGGTGTCACTCGGGTGGTCCTGTAGGGAGTAGGCAGAGGCTCAGCCATAGGGAGTGGTGGGTCGGTTGGAAGTGCCCCGAGGTGGTTGGCTGCTCTGGGCCTTGGTGGATTCTGGGGGCAATGAATGCGGATGTGCCCTGTTTGGTTGCAGCCATTACAGTGTGGGCCAGACCGCTTTGGGTCAGAAGTTGTGAGTGGTCTGAGGCATTCTCGGGTGACTGGAGTGGGCACCACTGGTTGTGGACGAGGTGCAGGGGGAATAGCAGGCTCGGTTAGCCTCCTGTTGTCCAGGTACTCATCTGCCCAGCAACTAGCATCGGCTAAAGTTAGGGGGTGTTTGTCCCGGACCCAATGTCTAACATCCCCTGGAAGTCCATTGTAAAACTGCTCTAGTAACAGCAGTTGTAACATTTCCTCCAGCTTGGTGATCTGACACCCTCGGACCCAGCTGCGGGCAGCGTGTTGTAACTGATGTCCCCATTCAGTGAAAGTGTCCTGGGGTTTCTTTTTGAGTGTCCGGAACTTTAAGCGGTACGCTTCTAGGGTGAGAGCGTAGCGGGCCAACAAGTGTTCCTTAACAAAATCATAATCCAAGCAGTAGCTGTCGGGTACATTCTTGAATGCATCTGCAGCCCGACCGGTTAGCTTGCTGCTCAAAATGGAGACCCGGTCTTGGGCTGCCACACCATGGATGGTGCACAACCGTTCAAAGTCCTGAAGAAAGCTGTCAATGTCCCCATCCGCCTCCGAGAAAGTTTTAAAAGCAGCGTAGGGAATTTTCTTTGGTCCGGTTGCAGTCTGGAGAAGGCCGGAGGTAATCCTCTCCCAGACCAAGTCCTCGGTTGATGATCGGGAGTGACTAAGCAGCAGCTGGGTGGCATCGTCTAGGGCAGCAATGGGCAAACCTTTTAATCCGGCCCGCGGAGCTAGGCTCCCGCTAGGCTCCTCTCACAGTCCGCCCTGTTTCCTATGAGGATCTGTCCCCCCTCGACGTATCTGCGCATGTGCCGGAGATCGCCGATCGGCTGCTAATGCCTGAAACTGGCACATGCGCAGATACGTCGAGGGGGACAGATCCTCATAGGAGACAGATTTTCATGCTACACCGAACGGCGCGGGAACAAGAGGAACGCGCGGAGCAAAGGTAAGTGAATTGACACAGGGGGGACATGGGGAATGAATTACTATAGGGGGGATGAATTACTATATGGGGGATGAATTACTATGGGGGATGAATTACTATAGGGGGAATGAATTACTATAGGGGGGATGAATTACTATATGGGGGATGAATTACTATGGGGGATCAATTACTATATGGGGGATTAATTACTATATGGGGGATGAATTACTATATGGGGGATGAATTACTATATGGGGGATTAATTACTATGGGGGATGAATTACTATATGGGGGATGAATTACTATATGGGGGATGAATTAATATGGGGGATGAATTACTATATGGGGGATGAATTACTATGTGGGGGATGAATTACTATGTGGGGCATGAATTACTATGGGGGATGAATTACTATATGGGGGATGAATTACTATATGGGGGATTAATTACTATGGGGGATGAATACTATATGGGGGATGAATTACTATGGGGGATGAATTACTATATGGGGGATGAATTACTATGGGGGATGAATTACTATATGGGGGATGAATTACTATGGGGGATGAATTACTATATGGGGGATGAATTACTATATGGGGGATGAATTACTATGGGGGATGAATTACTATGGGGGATGAATTACTATATGGGGGATGAATTAATATGGGGGATGAATTACTATGTGGGGGATGAATTACTATGTGGGGGATGAATTACTATGGGGGATGAATTACTATGGAGGATGAATTACTGTATGGGGGATGAATTACTATATGGGGGATGAATTACTATGTGGGGGATGAATTACTATGGGGGATGAATTACTATATGGGGGATGAATTACTATGGGGGATGAATTACTATATGGGGGGATGAATTACTATGGGGGATGAATTACTATATGGGGGATGAATTGCTATATGGGGGATGAATTACTATGGGGGACGAATTACTATATGGGGGACGAATTACTATGGGGGATGAATTACTATGGGGGATGAATTACTATATGGGGGATTAATTACTATGCTTACTATGGGGGAATATTACTATACTTACTATGGATGACACATACACGTCATTCATCTACTCTTGGTCCGGCCCCCGGGTCCAATATATGAACCCATTGCGGCCCTCAAGTCAAAAAGTTTGCCCACCCCTGGTCTAGGGCCTTGGAAATCTGTTCGGAGGTGGGAGCACTGCCGAACAGAGCCAAACGCCACTCAACCTCTTGTTGTAAATCCGAATGGTATAGGGGTCTCCGTGCGGTGCTAAGCAGGCCTGGCGTTTCAGGGGCCGATGAGCTGCTCTGTTCCTCCAACTCCTCCTGTGAAGCGGAGTTCACTTCTGGCAGAGCAGTGTTTGCTTCAAGCATAGCGGAGGGTGCATCAGGTAAAGTGGGGTGTGCATCCACTTGGTCTAAGGCCATAATCTCGCCCAACAGTTCCTCTCTGGTCTTGGAGCCAGCGATACCTCCCCAAGCAACAAGCAGGCTTTGGAGGGCTGGCTTCTGGAGGTCCCGTATATCCATCTGGCTGAGCAGGGACGTCTCTGTGAAAAAGATGGGGTCCCGGTTGGTGGTTTGGACTTTCTCCGCAATGAGGAAAGATCCCACCGCTGCCAACCAATTGTGGCGGAACCGTTCCGCCTGGGCTTCCTCATGCGGAGTGATATTTTATTTTATTTATTTATTTATTTATCGAGTTTATATAGCGCCAAAGGGTTTGCTCAGCGCTGTACAATAGAGGGGGGACAATACATGAAACAGAACAGTAACATCAAACAGTACACAAGGGGTAAGAGGGCCCTACTCTTTCGAGCTTACAATCTAGGAGGGATTGGGTAGAGGCACAGGAGGAAACGGCTGTGGGGGATGGAGTGGTAGGAGGAGGGAAGGGCAGCGGCTGTTAGGTGAGGGTGGGGTAGGCTTCCCTGAAGAGGTGGGTTTTCAGGGAGCGCCTGAAGGAGAGGAGGGAAGGTGACAGTCTGATGGATTGGGGTAGTGAGTTCCAGAGGATGGGGGAGGACCTGGAGAAGTCTTGCAGTCGTGCGTGGGAGGAGGAGACCAGGGAGCAAGATAGAAGGAGGTCCTGTGAAGAGCAAAGGGTACGGGTAGGGTGGTACCTGGGAATCAGGTCGGTGAGGTAGTTAGGGGCAGTGTTGTGAATGGCCTTATAGGTCAGGGTGAGCAATTTGAATTTAATGCGTTGGGCAATGGGGAGCCAGTGGAGGGAGAGGCAGAGGGGGGTGGCAGAGGTGGAGCGGCTGGTGAGGTGGATGAGTCTGGCCGCTGAGTTCAGGATGGTCTGAAGCGGGGAGAGCCTGCACTGGGGTAGGCCGGTGAGGAGGGAGTTGCAGTAGTCCAGGCGTGAGATAATCAGGGAGTGTATGAGTAGTTTAGTGGTGTCTGGGGTAAGGAAGGAGCGTATCTTGGCGATGTTTCGGAGGTGGAGCCTGCATGTGTTTGTGAGAGATTTGATATGAGGTTGAAAGGAGAGGTTTGAGTCCAGAATGACGCCAAGGACCTTGGCTTGCTGGGCGGGATTGATGGTGGTGTTGTTGGTAGTGATGAAAAGGATGGGGGGGGGGGGGCGCGGGCTGGGGGGAAGACGAGAAGCTCGGTTTTGGAGAGGTTGAGTTTGAGGAAATGGAGCGACATCCAGTCAGAGATGTCGTTTAGGAGGTGAGTGATGCGGGCGGAGAATGAGGGGGTGAGGTGAGGGGTGGATAGGTAGATTTGAGTATCATCAGCATAGAGGTGGTAATTGAAGCCGTGGGAGTGTATGAGTTTACCAAGGGAGGAGGTGTAGATGGAGAAGAGAAGGGGTCCAAGGACAGAGCCCTGGGGGACCCCAACAGAGAGGGGGAGTGAGGAGGAGGTGGCACCGTTGTAGGAAACGCTGAAGGAGCGTTGGGGTGATATGCCCCACCCAATGGTTCTCTTTTCCAGCAAGTCTTCCAGCACTCTCCCAAGGCAGATATTATAGCTAAAAACCCTCCCTTTTTGCTCTACCCAAAACCACAAGTCGGAACTTCGTGTAGGGTGAATAATGAATGACTCTTTATTAAACACAGCTCAGTATATACAGCTTCAACCACACCCCCACCAGACCGCCTGGCACCGGGTTTTCTCCGCCCACAACAAACCCCACAACTAACAATACAGTATGAACTCTATTAGAAGTGAAAGACTACCAGGTCACATTTCCCTAAACAAACAGTGTAGAATGTCTGTGAAACATAAACAGCTTTACAAAGGGGATAAAACCAGAACAGAAAGGGCAAAAATGTGATCACACAGGGACAGTTCCTCACAGGGTTAAGGATTATCCCGCATTGAACATCATAGATGAATCGGCAAGTGTGCTGGGAATCCATATGAACGGAGAGCTGCTGGAGGGGAGTAATATTCTAGGAGAGCCTAAGAGGATGGTCCCCTATATGACCAAAAAGCTCATCTGACCACCTTAATTGGGGTCAAAAGGTCTGGTGAGTGAGCAATTTATATATACCTTGCCGGCACGTGGTGAAGCTATAAAGTCTACATAAAGTATAAAAGATCATTTCCCCATGATGAAGCCACGTGACCCGGTGGCGTAACGCGTAGGGGAGGGGCTCTGACGTCACGACGCTTAAAGGAAAATACACAACGAGTATAAGGAGCGTGGAGAACACATAGAGGACAATATAATATTGCAATACAAAGCAGTTTATATTTTTTTAAATGTGAGTGCGTTATATGAAGCCTAATAAATACTTTATAAAGGAGATAAGGCGCTATATTATATTCTTTGATTACATGACATTCACACACATGGAGAGATCAATCTATAAGGAGAGGAGAGACCCCCCTAGAGGAGAGTGGGATAAGTCCGTCCATCCACCCGAATACAGGAAACTAGGTCTCTGGAAAACAGCAAGACCCCCTGCTGGAAAAAGGGAAATACTCCACTCATCCATCCGTCCGTCTGGGACAGGGATATATATCTCCATTCATCTACAAGTCCATGTAAAGGGACACAAGCTGTTTTTGATCTCACCTAACGGTTTGGTCATAGAAATCAGGTGAACGCACACTGGTGAAGGAGCACAGGAGGAGAACAAACCACTGTGTGGACTTTTTTATATCATTTTTATACAGCATAATAATTTAATATTTCACGGATTGTGTAGTGATAATACCCCCCGCACGGATTTGCTGTAGGATGACTTACGTATGCTATATAAAAACTATATTGTTTGACATGTATATTTTTGTAAATTCTATAGGGTTTATATATTTTGGGAGCACATTATATTTTATTGTATATCAGTGGAGCGCGACACGCTTTTGTATTTTGAAGATATAAAGTCACTCCCTTTTTTGGGTCACATCATAGAGGAATAGAAAGGACTTTCTTTCAAAACCTAAATTCACTTTTGGATTTTTATTGATTTTTGTGGGTTTTTTGTGTTTTCTTTGCAAAGGTGCAAACTATAGGTGCAATATATAAAATATATATATATATATATAGGTGCAATACATAAAAAATATATATAGGTGCGATATATATATATAGGTGCAATATATAAAAAATATATATAGGTGCAATATATATATAGGTGCAATACATAAAAAATATATATAGGTGCGATATATATATAGGTGCAATATATAATATATATATAGGTGCAATATATATATATAGGTGCAATATATAATATATATATAGGTGCAATATATAATATATATATAGGTGCAATATATAATATATATATAGGTGCAATATATAAAATTCAACAGTTTGGTTTATGGGCATGTTCTGAAACGAGCCTCTTTTATGTCCATGCTTTATATCTATGTAGCGCCTGCCTGTTTATAATTATTGGATTGTACAAGTGCGGTTATTCACCTTATTAGGGGCAGCTTCATGTTTTACTCAACGTTTTTTTATTTTGGTGCCATAACAATGATTTTCAGTTTATTCAGTTCTACCAGGGAGCCTGGGACTGAAGCCATAGAGATGACCGAGGACCCCAGTCATCTCTACGGCAGTGGCATCCCAAGGCAGGTGCGGGGGGGTGCGGTCTGCACCGGGTGACACCGACCGCACGGGGTGACACCGGGCCCACTCCACAAAAAGGTAAGTTGTAAAGCAAGCTGACGATCCCTGCAGGCTAGGGGCAGCACAGTGGCTAAATGGTTAGCACTTCCACCTGGTAGCAATAGGGTCGTTGGTTCAAATCCCGGCCACGGCACCACCTGCCTGGAGTCTGCATGTTCTCCTTGTGCCTGCGTGGGTTTCCTCCAGGTATTCCGGTTTCCTATCACACTCCAAAGACATGATGGTAGGTGAATTGAATCCTGTCTAAATTGTCCCTAGTATGTGTGTGTATGAATGTAAGTTGGGGACCTGAGATTGTACGCTCCTTGGGGGTGGGTACTGATGTGAATGTACAATATATATGTAAAGCTGTGTAAATTGACGGCGCTATATAAGTACCTGAAATAAATAAATCCTGCGGGGATTCTCGGCTTTCTTTACAACTTACCTTTTCTTGGAGCGGGTCTGGTGTCACCCCGTATAGGTTGCATGCCGACGATCCTGCGGGAATCGTCGGAGGGGGTGTCACCAAGTCTTACCACACCGGGTGACACCAACCTTAGGGACGCCTCTGCTCTACAATCTAAGAAACTGGACGCAACAAGGATTAGTCTCTTCTGGGTTTTGGTCTGATGCAAACAAGCCATTGCCGTCATGTGAAAGCATCTGATCAAACTAATCTCAGTTTCATCAGATGCTTCGGAGGCCAGAGGAGAGATCTGGGGTCTAATAGACTCAAATTGGACTCTTGAGACCATCATTTGGCTTTAATTTTGGTTCACTTAGGCATGTCATCTGCAGGATCTCAGGTTCTGGTTTGAGGTTTGAGGACACAGCTGGACGATGAGGAGGCAGCAGAGGCACCTTCCTCGGCTGTCCCTCTCGCGGCACAGCAGACAAGGTAGGTGCCCCTTCTGACTCAGCCCGGCCAAGCCCTGCACTTTCCAATTGTCTCTTTACTTCTTCTTTCCATTTGGCTGTGATATTTCCCAGTTCCTGCAGGGCGTTGGGTGATCTCGGGTCATAAGAAGTCCACTCTTCTCTGCTAAGCAGAGTCACTACAAACTCCTTCTGCCTCTGTCTGGCTTGTTCCTGTAAGAGGTCCTCAGTGATCTGCAGCAAATTGTCTTCATTCATCCTCCTACACCTCTCTGATTCTGATTCTGATCCACAATTGAACCCGTATAATGAGAGACAGGAATAGATCTTTGATTCGAGGAATACGACCACAATGATAATCAGTAGAATCCCGATAAGGCCAATAATCTGCAGACAGAGAAAATTTTCAATATGAAGCATTTGGTATGGAACCTCGCACAGATAAGTACTATGAGGAGCAAAAATAAAATTGGGCGAAGACAAATGCTTCATGGGTAGGCAAAGAGCTTTTCACTCGTCCCTCGTAGTGATGCACATTTAGTCTTCTACTCAAAAAAGCATAAATACGTTTTAGTAGCTCACCTAGCCACTTCTAGTGTTGATCGTCTCTTTAATACGGGGGGGGGGGGGGAGTCCTTTTTTTTTGGTGAGACTTTAGTGGCACAATTTACTTTATATAGTGCAATCTTCAAAAATAAACATAAAGCTACAATCCATACTGCGGTGGTGTCATCAGAGATGGTATTGCAATGCTAATCGTGGATCATGCACGGGTCACACTTGACGCGTTTCGAGATCAACAAAAATCTCTTCCTCCAGAGGTGCTCAAGAAGGCATGACGCATGATTCCATGTGAGGTAAAAACCACCAAGAAATTTAGGAACACATAGTTATGTGAACACAGCCGTGGATTTCTCATATATCTCAGGTGAAAAATGATGAAACAAAAATGAATAAAGAAAAAACTAAGACCAGTGGATGATGAATGCTCAGAGCCATCAAGCGTCGGATAGACCTGGTATATTGCCCCATATTGGGATGTCTTTCACATCTCAATCCTGATTTTTATCAGGTCATCAACATTTTCAAGTCCTTGTGGTCATCGCTTCGCACTCATAGTAGGTGCGTCTAGTTGTAAGGGATTTCCGGCAAGAAGAATCCTATTCGGAGAAGAATTCCTATCCGGGAATTCCTATGCACATTTCCGATCGCGATTCTTCTTGCCGGAAGACTTTGCGTGAGAAAATGTTGATGACCTAATAATAATCAGGATTGAGATGTGAAAGACAGCCCAATATGGGGCAATATACCAGGTCTATCCGACGAGGCACGCTTGATGACTGTGAGCATTTATCATCCACTGGTCTTAGTTTTTTCTTTATTCATTTTTGTTTCATCATTTTTCACGCATGCACGCAGGAATGCGCGATCGCGCACACGCACGCCGAAGATTGGCGCCAGACGGCCTATTTAAGGTGTGTCTCTGCTCATGTTCAGTGCTGACTGGTCTTCAGCTCCCCCGTGTCCTGCTTGTTCCTGAGTGATTCCTTTGTTGCTGACCCGGCTTGCTCCTCACCTGACTCTGATTGCTCTCCTGATACCTGTTCCTGACTTCGGCTCTGCTCCTGACCTTGGCTTTTCCTTCTGAATCTTGACCGTGCTGCCCGACTGTTGATGACCCCGGCTATTCCTATGACACTGCTCCTGTCTCTTGTCCTCACTACCTGCCTTGCTCTGGTGCACCCCTGGCAATCTACAAAACCTGCTCTGCCTACTACTACTGTGCCAAGATCAGAGGATCATCAGCCTTCCAAGGTCATCATCTGCAAGAGCTGCAAACAACAACTACTGGCACTCTTGTTCCCCTGGGTCCTAAACTCCCTGTGTTCCAACTCCAGCGGGGTCAGGGCTAGTGACACAAGTGAGGCCGACCTCATCATTTCAGTCTCCCATCAGGTACATGCCGCTAGTTCTTAAACTGAAAAAGGGTTTTATATCCAATTGATATTAATATTGCTTTTTATTATTTACATTGCAGCACTGTCCTATCAGAACCAACCAGCAGGTAATCTTGTTGACGGTGCATTTGGGAGGGGCCCCTTCAGGATGCATTTGGGCGGCATTTATCATCCACTGGTCTTAGTTTTTTCTTTATTAATTTTTGTTTCATCATTTTTTGCCTGCGATATATGTGAAATCCGTGGCTGAGTTCATATAACAATGCGTTGTGACGGGAGTCACTTTGGGTGGGGGGCTCATGGAACACAGCTCACTTTGGAGAGGTGGGGAGACCCCTGTCTCAGCTCCCCATATCCCTCTTATGTCACCCTGTGCCTGTTAGGGGTACAAGCAGGGGCGGACTGACAATTCATGGGGCCCCCGGGCAATAGGGGATCATAGGGGCCCTGTGTCCTTGCCTAAACTCAAAAAAGCCTATGAAAAAGGTACCAGGGGCATCTCATGGGGCCCCCTACTGACCCCGGGCCCTCGGGCAGTGCCCGAGTTTCCAAATGGTCAGTCTGCCCCTGGGTACAGGGTTATCTGTCCTAATATTGGGGTGGGGGGGTTGTGGATTGTTTAATGCCATGTGGTGCATCCCATTGTTCTATTGTGTGTCTTGCTTGGGAGCAAACTATTATGGGATGGATGTGTTTGTGTATTGTCTTAGTGGGGGGTGTTTCCAGCAGCCCTCCCTCCTGATGGGACTGTCTGTTGGTGTGTCTCTTGTTACTAAAGGTAGATTGCCTCGTCCTGTGTCATTATGCAGGGGGGAGGTTGTTCCCTTGAATGTATATATCTTGTCTCTGTGTTAAAATAAAGTAGTCTATTTCCTGGTTTACTTCAAATCTGTGGTGTCTGTGGTCGGTGTTCGGACGAGGAAGCGGTATTATAACGGAAGTACTCAGCACAGGCTGGGACGGTTCCGTTACATGTGTTCTTAAATTTCTTGGCGCTTTTTACCTGACATGAAATCATGCGTCATGCCTTCTTGATCTCGAAACGCGTCAAGTGCGACCCATGCATGATCCATGATTAGCATTGCAATACCATCTCCGATGACACCGCCGCAGTATGGATTGTAGCTTTATGTTTGTTTTTGAAGAGTGTAAAAATAAAATTTCATATCTTTTTATAAAAAAATCTTTGAATTGTTGAAATTCCCCATATAAGTAAATTGTGCTGTTAAAGTCCCACCAAAAAAGAGGACTCCCCCCCTTGTATTCGTTAGGGATGTTGGCACTTTGTGTATTATATCCCTTCCTTTCTCTATTGTCTCTTTAATGTATCTCTGCAGTAGGGAACAGAAGCAGAACCCTCTGTAGTACATGAAGGTGCTTTACGAATCAAGAATGCTATACATACTAACTAATTACAAGTGTAGGAAAAACATACAATACATAGAGAGTACAGAAGCTATGTGTTAGGGATCCGGGTATGACCAGAAATGTGTGGGAATACAGGTGTAGTCAGGGCTGGAGAGGTGGAATGGTCAGGCAGGCCATTAGGTACTGTACAGGGCGCGGGGTCTAAGTCCCAATCTGCTATTCACCAGGGCCCCTGATGGTGGGGATGGACTTGGGGCAGACTGACACCAGGTCGCAACCCCTGAGTACGTCCGGCAATGGTAAAGAGCATCGTCAGAGGTGTGCGGGGAAAGGAGCCTGACGTGAAGAGGCTGGCAGACCTGGTAACAGAGACAGATCCATGCAGGATGGATGGATGGATCGTCTGGGTAGCGTCAGGCGTAGTCAGGCAGGCCAGGTCAGCAACGTGCGGGCAGCGAGGTACCGGAGGAGCAGGCAGAGAATTGTCAGGGTCACAAGCCGGGTTCAGTAACTCACGGGCAGCACGGTACAGAGGATCAAGCAGAAGGGTGGTCAGGCAAGCCAGGGGTTAAACAGGAGATGGTCAGCAAAGGTCAGGATCAAGCAGGGTCAGCAACTAGGCAGGAACACAGGATACCAGGTACAGGGGCTCATGGGAAACAATACACCAAGGCACTGACTGCAGGTCTGGCCATTCCTTAAATACACCTCCTGCAATCAGCCTCAGGTGATGGCTGATTGCAGGAGTGAGCTTCTGGTTGCTGAGAGCACCCGCTGGCCAGCCCTGGTACTGCAGCCCACACAGCAGGTGAGTCCCACCACCAGTGGTGAATCCATTCCTGACAGTACCCCCCTCAAGAAGCGGCCTCAGGACACTCCAAACAGTCCTTAGTGAGCAATATGTTCCACTGCCCGGGTCAGGTAACTGGCTGAATATCCTACTGCCGGAGTCAACCAGCTGGCTGGGTTTCCTGCTGGTAGACTTCTCTTTGTGTAGGAGAACCCAGGAAGGCAGGTTACTGGACACAGGATCTCCAGGAGCAGGCTGGGAACCAGTTATTGGCCAGTTTAGCTGGACATCAGGGGCTTGCACGTCAGGCTGGGCAGCGAGCGGAGGATGTCAGGCTGGGCAGCGGACAGAAGCACGTCAGGCTGGGCAGCGGACAGAGGCACGTCAGGCTGGGCAGCAGACAGAGGCACGTCAGGCTGGGCAGCGGACAGAGGCACGTCAGGCTGGGCAGCGGACAGAGGCACGTCAGGCTGGGCAGCGGACAGAGGCACGTCAGGCTGGGCAGCGGACAGAGGCACGTCAGGCTGGGCAGCGGACAGAGGCACGTCAGGCTGGGCAGCGGACAGAGGCACGTCAGACTGGGCAGCGGACAGAGGCACGTCAGACTGGGCAGCAGGCACAGAGTCGTCTGGCACGACAGCGGGCACCGAGTCACCAAGCTCGACAGCAGGCACCGAGTCATCTGGCTCGACAGCGGGCACCGAGTCATCTGGCTTGACAGCGGGCACCGAGTCATCTGGCTTGACAGCGGGCACTGAGTCACCAAGCTCGACAGCGGGCACTGAGTCATCTGGCTCGACAGAGGGCACCGAGTCATCTGGCTGGATAAGATCATCAGGCTGGGTAGGATCATCAGGCCAGATCGGGTCATCAGGCTGGATTGGGTCATCAGGCTGGATCGGGTCATCAGGGTGGATCGGGTCATCAGGCTGGATTAGGTCATCAGGCTGGATCACGAACACCGGGTCATCAGGCTGGATTGGATCATCAGGCTGGATCAGGTCATCAGGCTGGATCGGGTCATCAGGCTGGATCACGAACACCGGGTCATCAGGCTGGATCGGATCATAAGGGTGGATCGGGTCATCAGGGTGGATCGGGTCATCAGGGTGGATCGGGTCATCAGGCCGGGTAGGATCATCAGGCTGGGTAGGATCATCAGGCTGGGTAGCGTACACTGGGTCATCAGGCATCCGGGCATCCGGCTGAACAGCGGGCACCGGGGCACCAGGCTGGATAACAGAAGGCGGGTTCTCAGACAGCAGGCTGACCGGTTTGGATACTGGTAGGATTGTACTGGTTGGGAAGAATTTTCGCTTCTTCTTGGTTTTAGTTACTGGAGCACTGTAAGTGAATGCAGGTCTGTAAACGGATGCAGCAGCTGAAGACAGAGAAGAGCTGGGGGATGGAACAGAGGAGGGAGCAGTTGCTACAGAGGACTTCTTTACAGGGTTAAAGGCAGGATAGGTGCAGCGAGTGGGAACAGAGGACTGATATGTGGTAGGTAGTTGGGTATACTGGGCTGTCACTGGGGGTGCTGTGGGGATTGGAGGGTATACTGGGCTGTCACTGGGGGTGCTGTGGGGATTGGAGGGTATACTGGGCTGGAACTGGGGGTGCTGTGGGGATTGGAGGGTATACTGGGCTGGAACTGGAGGTGCTGTGGGGATTGGAGGGTATACTGGGCTGGAACTGGGGGTGCTGTGGGGATTGTAGGGTATACTGGGCTGGAACTGGGGGTGCTGTGGGGATCAGAGGGTATACTGGGCTGGAACTGGGGGTGCTGTGGGAATCGGAGGGTATACTGGGCTGGAACTGGGGGTGCTGTGGGGATCGGAGGGTATACTGGGCTGGAACTGGGGGTGCTGTGGGGATTGGAGGGTATACTGGGGGTGCTGTGGGGATTGGAGGGTATACTGGGCTGTCACTGGGGGTGCTGTGGGGATTGGAGGGTATACTGGGCTGTCACTGGGGGTGCTGTGGGGATCGGAGGGTATACTGGGCTGGAACTGGGGGTGCTGCGGGGATTGGAGGGTATACTGGGCTGGAACAGGGGGTGCTGTGGGGATTGGAGGGTATACTGGGCTGGAACTGGGGGTGCTGTGGGGATTGGAGGGTATACTGGGCTGGAACTGGGGGTGCTGTGGGGATTGGAGGGTATACTGGGCTGGAACTGGGGGTGCTGTGGGGATCGGAGGGTATACTGGGCTGGAACTAGGGGTGCTGTGGGGATTGGAGGGTATACTGGGCTGGAACTGGAGGTGCTGTGGGGATCGGAGGGTATACTGGGCTGGAACTGGGGGTGCTGTGGGGATTGGAGGGTATACTGGGCTGGAACTGGGGGTGCTGTGGGGATCGGAGGGTATACTGGGCTGGAACTGGAGGTGCTGTGGGGATTGGAGGGTATACTGGGCTGGAACTGGAGGTGCTGTGGGGATTGGAGGGTATACTGGGCTGGAACTGGGGGTGCTGTGGGGATTGGAGGGTATACTGGGCTGGAACTGGGGGTGCTGTGGGGATTGGAGGGTATACTGGGTTGGAACTAGGGGTGCTGTGGGGATTGGAGGGTATACTGGGCTGGAACTGGAGGTGCTGTGGGGATTGGAGGGTATACTGGGCTGGAACTGGGGGTGCTGTGGGGATTGGAGGGTATACTGGGCTGGAACTGGGGGTGCTGTGGGGATTGGAGGGTATACTGGGTTGGAACTAGGGGTGCTGCGGGGATCGGAGGGTATACTGGGCTGGAACTGGGGGTGCTGTGGGGATCGGAGGGTATACTGGGCTGGAACTGGGGGTGCTGTGGGGATTGGAGGGTATACTGGGCTGGAACTAGGGGTGCTGTGGGGATTGGAGGGTATATTGGGCTGGAACTGGAGGTGCTGTAGGGATTGGAGGGTATACTGGGCTGGAACTGGAGGTGCTGTGGGGATTGGAGGGTATACTGGGCTGGAACTGGGGGTGCTGTGGGGATTGGAGGGTATACTGGGCTGGAACTAGGGGTGCTGTGGGGATTGGAGGGTATATTGGGCTGGAACTGGAGGTGCTGTAGGGATTGGAGGGTATACTGGGCTGGAACTGGAGGTGCTGTGGGGATTGGAGGGTATACTGGGCTGGAACTGGGGGTGCTGTGGGGATGCAGGAATAGATTAGAAGCAGGATGGGGTTGCTGCAAGCCGACTGAGGCTGGGGGTAACAAATCTGTCCTTGTCTGCAGTATGGGTTGAACAAAGCTGAGCTTACACATAGCCTGTCTGATCAATGACTGCACTGCGTCTATACACTCCCTCAGCACATGTGATGGACATGCTGCATAGTGCTGATGGAAGCAATCTGGATCATCCTCCAACAACCATACCAGCGATTCCACTTGATCTGCACTAAATGGGGGAAAAAAGTCATCCCTGCTTTCGGGGGTACAGGACCGAGCCAACTCAGCACAAACCTGGATCAACGGCTGCACCTCAGAGAACTCTGTGCCCTGATCTACTAGTGAATGAGCAACTTGTATGCATTCTAGCAGCTGATCCCGGGGATACTCCTTCATTCTAGCAGCTGATCCCGGGGATACTCCTTCATTCTAGCAGCTGATCCCGGGGATACTCCTTCATTCTAGCAGCTGATCCCGGGGATACTCCTTCATTCTAGCAGCTGATCCCGGGGATACTCCTTCATTCTAGCAGCTGATCCCGGGGATACTCCTTCATTCTAGCAGCTGATCCCGGGGATACTCCTTCATTCTAGCAGCTGATCCCGGGGATACTCCTTCATTCTAGCAGCTGATCCCGGGGATACTCCTTCATTCTAGCAGCTGATCCCGGGGATACTCCTTCATTCTAGCAGCTGATCCCGGGGATACTCCTTCATTCTAGCAGCTGATCCCGGGGATACTCCTTCATTCTAGCAGCTGATCCCGGGGATACTCCTTCATTCTAGCAGCTGATCCCGGGGATACTCCTTCATTCTAGCAGCTGATCCCGGGGATACTCCTTCATTCTAGCAGCTGATCCCGGGGATACTCCTTCATTCTAGCAGCTGATCCCGGGGATACTCCTTCATTCTAGCAGCTGATCCCGGGGATACTCCTTCATTCTAGCAGCTGATCCCGGGGATACTCCTTCAGAGTCGGAGAGGCATCCGACTGTCATCTAAGACTAACAGCGACAAGTACACAACATCCTCAGGATGCATCCTTCACAAGCCAAGATGGCTTCCCTGTGCAGCCACTTCTGGTCAGGACTGGCCTTGGTGTTCTGTTAGGGATCCGGGTATGACCAGAAATGTGTGGGAATACAGGCGTAGTCAGGGCTGGAGAGGTGGAATGGTCAAGCAGGCTGTTAGGTACTGTACAGGGCGCAGGGTCTAAGTCCCAATCTGCTATTCACCAGGGCCCCTGATGGTGGGGATGGACTTGGGGCAGACTGAGACCAGGTCGCGACCCCTGAGTACGTCCGGCAATGGTAGAGAGCGTCGTCAGAGGTGTGCGGGGAAAGGAGCCTGACGTGAAGAGGCTGGCAGACCTGGTAACAGGGACAGATCCGTGCGGGATGGATGGATCGTCTGGGTAGCGTCAGGCGTAGTCAGGCAGGCCAGGTCAGCAACGTGCGGGCAGCGAGGTACCGGAGGAGCAGGCAGAGAATTGTCAGGGTCACAAGCCGGGTTCAGTAACTCACGGGCAGCACGGTACAGAGGATCAAGCAGAAGGATGGTCAGGCAAGCCAGGGGTTAAACAGGAGACGGTCAGCAAAGGTCAGGATCAAGCAGGGTCAGCAACTAGGCAGGACCACAGGATACCAGGTACAGGGGCTCATGGGAAACAATACACCAAGGCACTGACTGCAGGTCTGGCCATTCCTTAAATACACCTCCTGCAATCAGCCTCAGGTGATGGCTGATTGCAGGAGTGAGCTTCTGGTTGCTGAGAGCACCCGCTGGCCAGCCCTGGTACTGCAGCCCACACAGCAGGTGAGTCCCACCACCAGTGGTGAATCCATTCCTGACACTATGCATACAACACATGTTACCTGACCTTCCTAGTAAGTGACAATGGGTTGTATGCCTACAGGAATACTCAAACAGGGGGGCCAGACTGTGGCCATTTGAAGTAGAAAATGTCCTTGCGACAGTGGCAGTAAACATTGCAGCTTTGGAATTAGGAGGAGGAATAGTGCCCAATCATTGGTGTCAGTGGGAGGAATAGTGCCCAATCACTGGTGTCAGTGGGAGGAATAGTGCCCCATCATTGGTATCAGTGGGAGGAATAGTGACCCATCATTGGTGTCAGTGGGAGGAATAGTGCCCCGTCATTGGTGTCAGTGGGAGGAATAGTGCCCCATCATTGGTATCAGTGGGAGGAATAGCGCCCCATCATTGGTGTCAGTGGGAGGAATAGTGCCCCGTCATTGGTGTCAGTGGGAGAAATAGTGCCCCATCATTGGTGTCAGTGAGAGGTATAGTGCCCCATCATTGGTGTCAGCGGGAGGAATAGTGTCCCATCATTGGTGTCAGCGGGAGGAATAGTGCCCCATCATTGGTGTCAGCGGGAGGAATAGTGTCCCATCATTGGTGTCAGTGGGAGGAATAGCACCCCATCATTGGTGTCAGTGGGAGGAATAGCGCCCCATCATTGGTGTCAGTGGGAGGAATAGTGCCCCATCATTGGTGTCAGCGGGAGGAATAGTGCCCAATCACTGGTGTCAGCGGGAGGAATAGTGCCCCGTCATCGGTGTCAGTGGGAGGAATAGTGCCCCGTCATCGGTGTCAGTGGGAGGAATAGTGTCCCATCATTGGTGTCAGTGGGAGGAATAGTGTCCCATCATTGGTGTCAGCGGGTGGAATAGTGCCCCGTCATCGGTGTCAGTGGGAGGAATAGTGCCCCGTCATCGGTGTCAGTGGGAGGAATAGTGTCCCATCATTGGTGTCAGTGGGAGGAATAGTGTCCCATCATTGGTGTCAGTGGGAGGAATAGTGCCCCATCATTGGCTCAGTGGGAGGAATAGTACCCCATCATTGGTGTCAGTAGGAGGAATAGTACCCCATCATTGGTGTCAGTGGGAGGAATAGTGCCCCATCATTGGTGTCAGTGGGAGGAATAGTGCCCCATCATTGGTGTCAGTGGGAGGAATAGTGCCCCATCATTGGTGTCAGTAGGAGGAATATTGCCCCATCATTGGCTCAGTGGGAGGAATAGTGCCCCATCATTGGTGTCAGTGGGAGGAATAGTGCCCCATCATTGGCTCAGTGGGAGGAATAGTACCCCATCATTGGTGTCAGTGGGAGGAATAGTGCCCCATCATTGGTGTCAGTGGGAGGAATAGTGCCCCATCATTGGTGTCAGTGGGAGGAATAGTGCCCCATCATTGGTGTCAGTGGGAGGAATAGTGCCCCATCATGAATAGTGGGGAGGGCGGGTGAGATGTGAATGGGGGGGGGAGGGTAAGCTGTGGACAGGGGGGCAGAGGGTGGTCTGTGGATGGAGAGAGAAGGTTGGCTGTGGATCAGGGGCAGGGACCGTAAGCCCTGACCACTCCCATTATTTCTCTTTTTCCAGGAATGGCGGGACTGGAGGGCGGGAATGGGGGTGGCGAGGTTACTGTGACGGGTGGGTTTCTGCCCGCCCTGTATATATATATATACTGTGTGTATATAGGACGTAACACACTTCTTTAGTCCCGAGAGTTTCAGGAAGATACCATTTACAAGAAAGATGCTGTGATTGGGGTGTCGCCCATCAGAACCAGCCGGCCCATAAAACCTATGGCCATTTGGGGAGGCCAGCAAGGACCAGAGTCTATGCTCAGTGAACGTTTGCTGGTGACCTGCATGACATTGCATTCAGATCAGTGCCAGCAAGTCTGCCAGACAGGGATCTGTGTGTGTATGGGTGTCTAGCAGACAAGCAATCCTAAGCCATGCGTCCGGCACTGCGGTCTATGTCAGAGCTATATACATGTATAATAATAATAGTGTGTGACTGTGGGGGGAGGGGACATTAGAGTGTAAGCTCCTCTGGTAAAGAGACTGATGTGACTGCGGGGGAGGGGACATTAGAGCGTCAGCTCCTCTGGTAAAGAGACTGATGTGACTGCGGGGGAGGGGACATTAGAGTGTCAGCTCCTCTGGTATAGAGACTGATGGGACTGTGGGGGAGGGGACATTAGAGTGTAAGCTCCTCTGGTGCAGAGACTGATGTGACTGCGGGGGAGGGGACATTAGAGTGTCAGCTCCTCTGGTATAGAGACTGATGGGACTGTGGGGGAGGGGACATTAGAGTGTAAGCTCCTCTGGTGCAGAGACTGATGTGACCGTGGGGGAGGGGACATTAGAGTGTCAGCTCCTCTGGTACAGAGACTGATGTGACCGTGGGGAGGGGACATTAGAGTGTCAGCTCTTCTGGTACAGAGACTGATGTGACCGTGGGGAGGGGACATTAGAGTGTCAGCTCTTCTGGTACAGAGACTGATGGGTCTGTGGGGGAGGGGACATTAGAGTGTAATCCCCTCTGGCGCAGAGACTGATGTGACTGTGGGGGAGGGGACATTAGAGCGCAAGCTCCTCTGGCGCAGAGACTGATGTGACTGTGGGGGGAGGGGACATTAGAGCGTAATCTCCTCTGGCGCAGAGACTGATGTGACTGTGGGGGAGGGGACATTAGAGTGCAAGCTCCTCTGGCGCAGAGACTGATGTGACTGTGGGGGAGGGGACATTAGAGCGCAAGCTCCTCTGGCACAGAGACTGATGTGACTGTGGGGGAGGGGACATTAGAGTGTAAGCTCCTCTGGTACAGAGACTGATGGGACTGTGGGGGAGGGGACATTAGAGCGTAAGCTCCTCTGGCACAGAGACTGATGGGACTGTGGGGGAGGGGATATTAGAGCGTAAGCTCCTCTGTACAGAGACTGATGGGACTGTGGGGGAGGGGACATTAGAGCGTAACCTTCTCTGGTACAGAGACTGCTGTGACTGTGGGGGGGGGACATTAGAGCGTAAGCTCCTCTGGTACAGAGACTGATGTGACCGTGGGGGAGGGGACATTAGAGTGTAAGCTCCTCTGGTGCAGAGACTGATGTGACCGTGGGGGAGGGGACATTTGAATGTAAGCTCCTCTGGTACAGAGACCGTTGGGACTGTGGGGGAGGGGACATTAGAGTGTAAGCTCCTCTGGTGCAGAGACTGATATGACTGGTTCAGTGATCTCATAGGTGAAAAATGTACTTACCTGGGACATTTGTATCAGGTACTTATTTCGTATTTCTATCCAGCTCAGCGGAGGTCTATCACAGATATTTGTATTTTTTAATTCTATCAGCTCATCCACGGACTTCACCAAACATTCCCCGTATCGTCCATCTGTGAACACAATCAGTATCCAAGACACGACAACCTTCATTTCAAAGGCACAACTCGGCATATTTGCGCAGTAGCGTCTACACGTTGCGTTCTCGGTTTCGGTCTCCACTTCCACCACTTCTAGATTTTGGAAACACGTTTCTGATTCAACGATCCTGTCGCCCTCCTCAGCGCCCGTTTTGATTTCAGCTTTGCTCCCTCTTCTGCAGCACATCCCTCCTTGTCTTAGATAGCACGCCATAGCTCCAACAATTACAGCCGGTACGACGAGGAACACCAAGCTGTAGACGATCGCCAGGGGGGGTCTGTCAGCGGGACACCTAAATTCCAGGTCCATCAGCTTCTCTAATCCGAGAAGGACCATCAAAAGAATGGAGTTCTCAACGATGTTGAAGCGTTCTTTGATGAAGGAGGCGACGTTCATCATTTTACCTTTTCCTCCTGAGGACATTGTGGGGGATGAATTCACCAAATTCTGGGGGAATGTTGGACCACAGCGGCTCAGGCAGTGTTAGGGTTTGTTCTGCCTGTTGTCTTTCCCTTTTCTGTATCTGAGGATTTAGTGGATGGATGTCATACTAACAAGATGAATGTGAGAAGAGTGAGCAAGGGTGGAGGAGCTGGCCAACAAAGGCACGAAGGAAGTGTGCACAGAAACATATGTGCTGTGTTGTGCTGTGCAGGGAAACGTAGAACTTTGATAGCTGTGGCAAGTAGAATAGGTTCTGTTCATGTACAATTGTGTCCTATGCAAACCGCAAGGAGCAGTGATATAATAGATTTTAAACATTACCCCTCCCCCGCTCCACTCTAGTAGTGTCTACAGGCATTGGTCTGTTGCAGCCGTTGTCACAGAACCCCTGCTAAGATTATTTCACAAAGGGTCAATAGAAAAATGTCCCTTACATTGGGGATCAGTGGGAAGAATGTCCCTTACATTGGGGGTCAGTGGGAAGAATGTCCCTTACATTGGTGGTCAGTGGGAAGAATGTCCCTTACATTGGGGGTCAGTGGGAAGAATGTCCCTTACATTGGGGGGTCAGTGGGAAGAATGTCCCTTACATTGGTGGTCAGTGGGAAGAATGTCCCTTACATTGGGGGTCAGTGGGAAGAATGTCCCTTACATTGGGGGGTCAGTGGGAAGAATGTCCCTTACATTGGAGGTCAGTGGGAAGAATGTCCCTTACATTGGGGATCAGTGGGAAGAATGTCCCTTACATTGGGGGTCAGTGGGAAGGATGTCCCTTACATTGGGGGTCAATAGAAAAATGTCCCTTACATTGGAGGTCAGTGGGAAGAATGTCCCTTACATTGGAGGTCAGTGGGAAGGATGTCCCTTACATTGGGGGTCAGTGGGAAGAATGTCCCTTACATTGGTGATCAGTGGGAAGAATGTCCCTTACATTGGTGATCAGTGGGAAGAATGTCCCTTACATTGGTGATCAGTGGGAAGAATGTCCCTTACATTGGGGGCCAGAGGGAAGAATGTCCCTTACATTGGGGGTCAGTGGGAAGAATGTCCCTTACATTGGTGGTCAGTGAGAAGAATGTCCCTTACATTGGTGGTCAATGGGAAGAATACTCCTTACATTGGGGGGTCAGTGGGAAGAATGTTCCTTACATTGGGGGTCAGTGGGAAGAATGTCCCTTACATTGGTGGTCAGTGGGAAGAATGTCCCTTACATTGGGGGTCAGTGAGAAGAATGTCCCTTACATTGGGGGTCAGTGGGAAGAATGTCCCTTACATTGGGGGGGGTCAGTGGGAAGAATGTCTCTTACATTGGGGGGTCAGTGGGAAGAATGTCCCTTACATTGGGGGTCACTGGGAAGAATACATTAGGGGTCAGTGGGAAGAATGTCCCTTACATTGGGGATCAGTGGGAAGAATGCACCTTACATTGGGGATCAGTGGGAAGAATGTCCTTTACATTGGGGGTCAGTGGGAAGAATGTCCTTTACATTTGGGGTCAGTGGGAAGAATGTCCTTTACATTGGGGGTCAGTGGGAAGAATGTCCTTTACATTTGGGGTCAGTGGGAAGAATGTCCCTTACATTGGTGGTCAGTGGGAAGAATGTCCCTTACATTGGGGGTCGGTGGGAAGAATGTCCCTTACATTGGGGGTCAGTGGGAAGAATGTCCCTTACATTGGGGGTCAGTGGGAAGAATGTCCCTTACATTGGTGGTCAGTGGGAAGAATATCCCTTACATTGGGGGTCAGTGGGGAGAATGTCCCTTACATTGCGGGTCAGTGGGAAGAATGTCCCTTACATTGCAGGTCAGTGGGAAGAATGTCCCTTACATTGCGGGTCGGTGGGAAGAATGTCCCTTACATTGCGGGTCGGTGGGAAGAATGTTCCTTACATTGGGGGTCGGTGGGAAGAATGTCCTTTACATTGGGGGTCGATGGGAAGAATGTCCCTTACATTGGGGGTCAGTGGGAAGAATGTCCCTTACATTGGGGGTCAGTGGGAGGAATGTCCCTTACATTGGGGGTCAGTGGGAGGAATGTCCCTTACATTGGTGGTCAGTGGGAAGAATGTCCCTTACATTGGGGGTCAGTGGGAGGAATGTCCCTTACATTGGGGGTCAGTGGGCAGAATGTCTCTTACATTGGTGGTCAGTGGGAAGAATGTCCCTTACATTGGGGGTCAGTGGAAAGAATGTTCCTTACATTGGGGGTCAGTGGGAAGAATGTCCCTTACATTGGGGGTCGGTGGGAAAAATGTCCCTGACATTGGAGGGTCTGTGAGAAGAATGTCCCTTACATTGGGGGTCAGTGAGAAGAATGTCCCTTACACTGGTGGTCAGTGAGAAGAATGTCCCTTACATTGGTGGTCAATGGGAAGAATGTCCCTTACATTGGGGGTCAGTGAGAAGAATGTCCCTTACATTGGGGGTCAGTGGGAAGAATGTCCCTTACATTGGGGATCAGTGGGAAGAATGCACCTTACATTGGGGATCAGTGGGAAGAATGCACCTTACATTGGGGGTCAGTGGGAAGAATGTCCCTTACATTGGGGGTCAGTGGGAAGAATGTCCCTTACATTGGTGGTCAGTGGGAAGAATGTCCCTTACATTGGGGGTCAGTGGGAAGAATGTCCCTTACATTGCGGGTCAGTGGGAAGAATGTCCCTTACATTGCGGGTCAGTGGGAAGAATGTCCCTTACATTGGGGGTCAGTGGAAAGAATGTTCCTTACATTGGGGGTCAGTGGGAAGAATGTCCCTGACATTGGAGGGTCAGTGAGAAGAATGTCCCTTACATTGGGGGTCAGTGGGAAGAATGTCCCTTACATTGGGGGTCAGTGGGAAGAATGTCCCTTACATTGGGGGTCAGTGGGAAAAATGTCCCTTACATTGGGGGTCAGTGGGAAGAATGTCCCTTACATTGGTGGTCAGTGAGAAGAATGTCCCTTACATTGGTGGTCAATGGGAAGAATGTCCCTTACATTGGGGGTCAGTGAGAAGAATGTCCCTTACATTGGGGGTCAGTGGGAAGAATGTCCCTTACATTGGGGGGGGGGGTCAGTGGGAAGAATGTCTCTTACATTGGGGGGTCAGTGGGAAGAATGTCCCTTACATTGGGGGTCACTGGGAAGAATACATTGGGGGTCAGTGGGAAGAATGCACCTTACATTGGGGATCATTGGGGGGGGGGTCAGTGGGAAGAATGTCTCTTACATTGGGGGGTCAGTGGGAAGAATGTCCCTTACATTGGGGGTCACTGGGAAGAATACATTGGGGGTCAGTGGGAAGAATGTCCCTTACATTGGGGGTCAGTGGGAAGAATGTCCCTTACATTGGGGGTCAGTGGGAAGAATGTCCCTTACATTGGGGGTCAGTGGGAAGAATGTCCCTTACATTGGGGGTCAGTGGGAAGAATGTCCCTTACATTGGGGGTCAGTGGGAAGAATGTCCCTTACATTGGAGATCAGTGGGAAGAATGTCCCTTACATTGGGGGTCAGTGGGAAGAATACATTGGGGGTCAGTGGGAAGAATGTCCCTTCTTCACAAATAAATATAAATCTACAATCCATATTGCGGCGGTGTCGTCAGAGATGGTGTTGCAATGCTAATCATGGATCATGCACGGTTCACAGTTGACGCGTTTTGAGATCAACAAAAATCTCTTCTTCAGAATTGCCCAAGAAGGCATGACGTATGATTCCATGTGAGGTGAAACCGGCAGGAAATATTAAAATCAATTGTTTTGTGAACACAGCCACGGATTTCTCATATATCTCAGGCAAAAATGATGAAACAAAAATTAATAAAGAAAAACTGAGACCAGTGGATGATAAAAGCCGCCCAAACGCCTCCTGAAGGCGCCCCTCCCAAATGCACCGTCAACAAGATTACCTGCTGGTTGGTTCTGATAGGGCGGTGTATGGGTGAGAAGCGATGATCAGGGGTGTGTTTACCGCGAGGCAAACAAGGCGTTTGTCTAGGGCAGCATTTTTTGGGGGGGGGACGGCGCTGCCCACTGGCAGAACTGTGGTAAATTCCGGAGCCCCAGCCGCTTGCTAGGGATTCGGATTTTTAAAATCCTTGTCCCCTCGACAGGCAAACTAAAACTTCCACCCGGTAGGAGAGAGGACCCAGCATGGACGGTTTAGTTTGTCTGCTGTTTAGTAAGCTGCTGGGAGAGCAGTAGATCCCACCGAGGCACAGCGGGACGATGAGCTGACCCCACTATCAGAATGGATCCGAGGAGGATGGAGCGGTGGGCTGATCCCTGGTGCATGCAGGGAAGGGTCCCGCTGTCAGGTAAGCTCCGGAATGGCGGCGTGGAGGAGGAGGTTCCCCGCTCTATGCTGCCGCTGCCACCTGTAATCCTGGTAGAGATCTTCTTCTGACTGCCTGATACACGGCTGATCATCCTCGCTCCATATAGAGGAGCCGCAGGACTGGTGAGACCTGGGGGGACTGGTACACCTAAGGTGTGTGTGATGGGAGAGGGGAGTATTTGGGGGGTGATGAGAATGGAGGGATCTGAGGGTGTGATTAGAGAGGGGATTGTGGTCGGGTTGTCGGTATGTGGGGGGGATGTGATCAGGTTGGCGGTGTGCGTGTGGGGGGGTCAGGTTGGTGGTATGTGTGTGTGTGTAGGGGGGTGATCAGGTTGGTATAACTTGGGTGTGTGATCAGGTTGGCGGTATGTGGGGGTGCAATCAGGTTGGCGGTATTTGTGGGGGTGCAATTAGGTTGGCGGTATTTGTGGGGGTGCAATTAGGTTGGCGGTATGTCGGGGTGCAATCAGGTTGGCGGAATGTGGGCGGGGTTGATCAGTTTGGCAGTATAATGGGGGGATGCGATCAGGGATGTGGGGGTGTGTGATCAGGTTGGTGGTATGTGGGGGCGGGGGTGATCAGGCTGGTGGTATGTGGGGGGGTGATCAGGTTGGTGGTATGTTGGGGTGCAATCAGGTTGGCGGTATGTGGGCTGGGGTGATCAGGTTGGCAGTATAATGGGGGGATGCAATCAGGTTTGTGCTGGGGTGTGATCAGATGGGTGGTATGTGGGGGGGGGGTGATCAGGTTGGTGGTATGTGGGGGGGGGGGTGATCAGGTTGGTGGTATGTGGGGGGGGTGATCGGGTTGGTGGTATGTGGGGGGGGTGATCGGGTTGGTGGTATGTTGGGGGGGGTGATCGGGTTGGTGGTATGTGGGCGGGAGTGATCAGGTTGGCAGTATAATGGGGGGATGCAATCAGGTTTATGCGGGTCTGTGATCAGGTTGGTGGTATGTGGGGGGGGTGATCAGATTGGTGGTATGTGGGGGGGCATCAGAGTGGTGGTATGTGGGGGGGGTGATCGGGTTTGTGGTATGTGGGGGGGTGATCAGGTTGGTGGTATGTGGGGGGGGGGGTGATCAGGTTGGTGGTATGTGGGGGGGGTGATCAGGTTGGCGGTATGTGGGGGGGGTGATCGGGTTGGTAGTATGTGGGGGGGGTGATCGGGTTGGTGGTATGTGGGGGGGGTGATCAGGTTGGCGGTATGTGGGGGGGGTGATCGGGTTGGTGGTATGTGGGCGGGAGTGATCAGGTTGGCAGTATAATGGGGGGATGCAATCAGGTTTGTGCGGGGCTGTGATCAGATGGGTGGTATGTGGGGGGGGGGTGATCAGGTTGGTGGTATGTGGGGGGGGATGATCAGATTGGTGGTATGTTGGGGGGGTGATCAGGTTGGTGGTATGTGGGGGGGTGATCGGGTTGGTGGTATGTGGGGGGGGTGATCGGGTTGGTGGTATGTTGGGGGGGGTGATCGGGTTGGTGGTATGTGGGCGGGAGTGATCAGGTTGGCAGTATAATGGGGGGATGCAATCAGGTTTGTGCGGGGCTGTGATCAGGTTGGTAGGATGTGGGGGGGGGGGTGATCGGGTTTGTGGTATGTGGGGGGGCATCAGGGTGGTGGTATGTGGGGGGGGTGATCGGGTTTGTGGTATGTGGGGGGGTGATCAGGTTGGTGGTATGTGGGGGGGGTGATCAGGTTGGTGGTATGTGGGGGGGAGTGATCAGGTTGGCGGTATGTGGGGGGGGGGTGATCAGGTTGGTAGTATGTGGGGGGGAGTGATCAGGTTGGCGGTATGTGGGGGGGGGGTGATCAGGTTGGTAGTATGTGGGGGGGGGGGTGATCGGGTTGGTGGTATGTGGGGGGGGTGATCAGGTTGGCGGTATGTGGGGGGGGTGATCGGGTTGGCGGTATGTGGGCGGGAGTGATCAGGTTGGCAGTATAATGGGGGGGATGCAATCAGGTTTGTGCGGGGCTGTGATCAGGTTGGTGGTATGTGGGGGGGGTGATCAGGTTGGTGGTATGTGGGGGGGGGGGTGATCAGATTGGTGGTATGTGGGGGGGTGATCGGGTTGGTGGTATGTGGGGAGGGTGATCGGGTTGGTGGTATGTGGGGGGGGTGATCGGGTTGGTTGTATGTTGGGGGGGGGGTGATCGGGTTGGTGGTATGTGGGCGGGAGTGATCAGGTTGGCAGTATAATGGGGGGATGCAATCAGGTTTGTGCGGGGCTGTGATCAGGTGGTGATATGTGGGGGGGGGTGATCAGGTTGGTGGTATGTGGGGGGGGTGAACAGATTGGTGGTATGTGGGGGGGCATCAGGGTGGTGGTATGTGGGGGGGTGATCGGGTTTGTGGTATGTGGGGGGGTGATCAGGTTGGTGGTATGTGGGGGGGGTGATCAGGTTGGTGGTATGTGGGGGGGGTGATCAGGTTGGCGGTATGTGGGGGGGGGTGATCGGGTTGGTAGTATGTGGGGGGGGTGATCGGGTTGGTGGTATGTGGGGGGGGTGATCAGGTTGGCGGTATGTGGGGGGTGATCAGATTGGTGGTATGTGGGGGGGGGTGATCAGGTTGGTGGTATGTGGTGGGGGTGATCAGGTTGGTGGTATGTGGGGGGGGTGATCAGGTTGGTGGTATGTGGGGGGGAGTGATCAGGTTGGCAGTATAATGGGGGGATGCAATCAGGTTTGTGCGGGGCTGTGATCAGATTGGTGGTATGTGGGGGGGGGGGGTGATCAGGTTGGTGGTATGTGGGGGGGGTGATCAGATTGGTGGTATGTGGGGGGGGTGATCAGGTTGGTGGTATGTGGGGGGGGTGATCAGGTTGGTGGTATGTGGGGGGGGGGTGATCGGGTTGGTGGTATGTTGGGGGGGGTGATCGGGTTGGTGGTATGTGGCCGGGATTGATCAGGTTGGTGGTATGTGGGGGGGGGGGGTGATCGGGTTGGTAGTATGTGGGGGGGGTGATCGGGTTGGTAGTATGTGGGGGGGGTGATCGGGTTGGTGGTATGTGGGGGGGTGATCAGGTTTGGCGGTATGTGGGGGGGGGTGATCGGGTTGGTGGTATGTGGGGGCTGATCAGGTTGGTGGTATGTGGGGGGGAGTGATCGGGTTTGTGCTATGTGGGGGGGGGTGATCAGGTTGGTGGTATGTGGGGGGGGTGATCGGGTTGATGGTATGTGGGGGGGCGATGATCAGGTTGGTGGTATGTGGGGGGGGGTGATCGGGTTGGTGGTATGTGGGGGGGAGTGATCGGGTTGGTGGTATGTGGGGGGCGATGATCAGGTTGGTGGTATGTGGGGGGGGTGATCAGGTTGGTGCTATGTGGGGGGGGTGATCGGGTTGGTGGTATGTGGGGGGGGGTGATCGGGTTGGTGGTATGTGGGGGGGAGTGATCGGGTTGGTGGTATGTGGGGGGGCGATGATCAGGTTGGTGGTATATGGGGGGGGTGATCAGGTTGGCGGTATGTGGGGGTGTGATCAGAAGGGCATGCATCGGGGTATATGTATGGGGTGGATTCCTTTGGGGTAGGTTGGATAATCTATAGGGCGTGTATATCGGGATGGAGAGTATCTAGGATGGATGCCAGCATAAGGCTGCTTAAGTTTTTGCAGGGAGGGTTGCTTTTTTCTTTTTAATTTGGGGGGGGGCGCCCGATGTTTATGTTGCCTAGGGCAGCACAAAAACAACATACACCACTGGCGATGACCACAAGGAATTTGCGTGAGAAAGTGTTGATGACCAGGTCTATCCCAAGAAGCTGCTTGATGGCTGTGAGCCCAATTTGTTTTTAATATTTCCTGGCGGTTTGTACCTCACATGGAATCATACGTCATGCCTTCTTGAGCACTTCTGAAGAAGAGATTTTTGTTGATCTCGAAACGCGTCAAGTGTGAACCGTGCGTGATCCATGATTAGCATTGCAATACCATCTCTGATGACTCCGCCGCAATATGGATTGTAGCTTTATATTTATTTTTGAAGATTTTAAAAATAAAATTTCATACTGTTTTTATAAAAAATCTCTTGAATTGTTGAAATTTATCATGCAAGTAAATTGTGTCGTTAAAGTCCCACCAAAAGAGAGGACTTTTCCTCCCTTGTATCAGAGCTTCAATAAGGACATATGGTGGGCACTGAGCAGGTCCGGCCTACACCCCGGTAGCTGATTGACTCTGCAATCCAAAGGCTGTAAGATAAGTCCATCACTCAGTGTGATTTAGTGAGGACTAAGAGTCCGGTGATTATCTGCTCCTGTCCTAATTAATCTTGCTAGCTTTGGAATGTACGCAACACTTGAAGAGACTCACACTGACACACATACGTTCAGTCTATGAACACGTCTAGTTTATTATAATGAGAAAGTGAGCTTATATATGCAATATGATCAGGGGCGGACTGACAACTCATGGGGCCCCCAGGCAATAGGGGATCATGAGGCCCCTGTGTCCTTGCCCATGAAAAAGGTACCAGGGGCATCTCATGGGGCCCCCTACTGACCCCGGGCCCTCGGGCAGCGCCCGGGTTTCCAAATGGTCAGTCCGCCCTGACTATGATGCAAACATCACGTGAGAGCAGCATAAGCATTATATTAGCCTTTGATTGGTCACTTTACACGAAAACAATCTCCTTTTCAGAATATAGGCGTGATCCTCTTCTACTTCTTATCTCTGAAAAGAAATATTCCTTTGTTCTCAAGTCCACTTGATGGGAGGGGTTGCTGAGCAGACATTTCTTGAGCAAGGATTTCTTAAAGTACCACAAAGCCCAGCAGGCAAAAAATATACACACAACACATATACAGGCAGGTCCATAAATATTGGGACATGGACACAATTCTAACATTTTTGGCTCTATACACCACAATGGATTTGAAATGAAACGAACAAGATGTGCTTTAAACTGCAGACTGTCAGCTTTAATTTGAGGGTATTTACATCCAAATCAGGTGAACGGTGTAGGAATGACAACAGTTTGCATATGTGCCTCCCACATGTTAAGGGACCAAAAGTAATGGGACAATTGGCTTCTCAGCTGTTCCATGGCCAGGTGTGTGTTATTCCCTCATTATCCCAATTACAATGAGCAGATAAAAGGTCCAGAGTTCATTTCAAGCGTGCTATTTGCATTTGGAATCTGTTGCTGTCAACTCTCAAGATGAGATCCAAAGAGCTGTCACTATCAGTGAAGCCATCATTAGGCTGAAAAACAAAACAAACCCATCAGAGAGATAGCAAAATCATTAGGCGTGGCCAAAACAACTGTTTGGAACATTCTTAAAAAGAAGGAACGCACCGGTGAGCTCAGCAACACCAAAAGACCCGGAAGACCATGGAAAACAACTGTGGTGGAAGACCGAAGAATTCTTTCCCTGGTGAAGAAAACACCCTTCACAACAGTTGGCCAGATCAAGAACACCCTCCAGGAGGTAGGTGTATGTGTGTCAAAGTCACCAATCAAGAGAAGACTTCACCAGAGTGAATACAGAGGGTTCACCACAAGATGTAAACCATTGGTGAGCCTCAAAAACAGGAAGGCCAGATTAGAGTTGCCAAACGACATGTAAAAAAGCCTTCACAGTTCTGGAACAACATCCTATGGACAGATGAGACCGACATCAACTTGTACCAGAGTGATGGGAAGAGAAGAGTATGGAGAAGGAACTGCTCATGATCCTCAGCATACCACCTCATCAGTGATCATGGTGGTGGTAGTGTCATGGCGTGGGCATGTATGGCTGCCAATGGAACTGCTTCTCTTGTATTTATTGATGATGTGACTGCTGACAGAAGCAGCCGGATGAATTGTGAAGTGTTTCGGGAATATTATCGGCTCATATTCAGCCAAATGCTTCACAACTCATTGGACGCTTCACAGTGCAGATGGACAATGACCCAAAGCAGACTGCAAAAGACACCAAAGAAGTGGAATGTTCTGCAATGGCCAATCACCTGACCTGAATCCGATTGAGCATTTCACTTGCTGAAGACAAAAACTGAAGGGAAAATGCCCCAAGAACAAGCAGGAACTGAAGACAGTTGCAGTAGAGGCCTGGCAGAGCATCACCAGGGATGACACCCAGCGTCTGGTGATGTCTATGCGTTCCACACTTCAGGCTGTCATTGACTGCAAAGGATTTGCAACCAAGTATTAAAAAGTGAAAGTTTGATTTATGATTATTATTCTGTCCCATTACTTTTGTCCCTTAACAAGTGGGATGCACATATGCAAACTGTTGTCATTCCTACACCGTTCACCTGATTTGGATGTAAATACCCTCAAATTAAAGCTGACAGTCTGCAGTTAAAGCACATCTTGTTCATTTAATTTCAAATCCATTGTGGTGGTGTATAGAGCCAAAAATGTTAGAATTGTGTTGATGTCCCAATATTTATGGACCTGACTGTATATATATTCATACAAAACATTAGAAATATAAAAAAAGTATAAAAGTAGATATGTATAAAATGTATAGAAATGTGTATATATTCAACAGGAAACCAAATAGGCATTTTACCATATCCATCAGTGATGGACTTATCCGGGACCGCATGATATCCTGCCACCACAGATGTCCTGAGATCCACCTGGTGAGATTCTTCCTATTATCTGTTGCACTGAGTGATGGACTTATCTTACGGCCTTTGGATTGCAGAGTCAATCAGCTACCGGGGTGTAGGCTGGACCTGCTCAGTGCCCACCATATGTCCTTACTGAAGCTCTGATAACAGTCTTGTGAACACAGGGGGTGTGGGGGAGGGGTTTATTGCTGGGGTGGAGCTGTGCCTTCTGGAGGGGTTTTCTTTGGGTGGTGGGGGCCAGTTTTTGGGTGGGAACATATGGGTGGGGCGTTGTCATTTTTTACGTCCAATAAATATATCCTGTTCATTAGCCATTGAGGTGCTGTATCCTTTCTTTCTTGTGGATTTTTTGTAAGAAGAGTTCACTAGCCATCTTTCAGAGAGTTGTAATGACCTGCTGGAGGAGATGGAAGTGTAGGGAACTGTTATTTTATACACTAGTTGTGGTTTGTTTACATCCATATACAGCCACTACCATAGAGGTCCCATTACAGACAAGGCCCTAGGTGTGCTTCCTGCCCCTACAAGGAGGTCAAGAAACCCCAGGGATGTTATATAGTTTGTTTTCCAGGAAGTATCAGGCAGAGGGTGCCAGCCTGCCATGTGCTGTGTATCTGGGGAGAACTGTATGGGGGATTCTGTGAGTATTGATCCAGATTAACAAGGCTGCTATCTATCTAGTTGTTACTGAAGCAGATTAGGTCTGCCTCTGTTATATTTCAACTTCTGTATTGGAACCCTAATATCTCTGTAAGAGAGAGATTTGTGGTTCATTATCATCATTCTATTTACACTGCAGAATCCTTATAGTTGTCTATATATATATATATATATATATAGATCCGTGTTTTCACCTGCATAAGACTGTTAGGTGAACTTTCTGTTAATTGCAGTGTATCTTTGCAGCCCTCTTTGCTTGAAGAGCCTTATGGGTCTGGATCTCCCTTTAGCTAGGATTAGCATAGGGAGCGTTGGATAGATTAGGCTAGAGGTAGGTTAGGCATCCGACGGCCACTTAGACAGATAGAGGCCCGGTTGCAGTGGCAGCCCAGTTTAGGGATAGGGACTAAGAGTAAGGAGAGATAGGGCATTTTATCCTTTTAGGTGATGCATCGCTGATCGTCAGACAAGCCGTGCAATCATCCGCATGTTACTTGGACGCCATCACAGCATCTAAAGTGGAAGCGTGCATCTTATGGACTCTCACTTCTCCAGGGGCCCCTGCAACCGGACTGCACTATAACCCATGGTTGGAGGTATTCTGTATACTACATATACCCGGGTATAATTGCAACCTCCCAATTTATGGTAAATTGTAATTCCTGAATGTTATTCTTATGCATCCTGTTTTATGTGGCTGCTTTATATAAACTTTGCATTAATCTCATACAGGTGTGGTGACATGTTTTCATGTTAGAAATATAAGTTGGGTGCATTAATACTGCTATGTATAGTTACTTTAAGTTGTCTACCTGTTACATTCCTAGAAAGGGGTGAGTCTCCTCAATTGCAGGATCCCTATTCTAGGTGGAGGCACTGCCATTTGTATTATCACAACCCCCTCTTCCATATAGCGAAGGCTCAGGATTGCCTACTCATATACAGGTTAGCGCCATAGCTTGTTTGGTGTGGGCCATTTCACATAACCCCCCCCAAAACAGGGCTACAGAAGCATTTTCCAGCCACTCACCTTGGTGATTTGTTATTATTGAGCCCAGGGCCAGGACAAGAGGTGGGCAGGAGGGGCGGCTGCCCTGTTGGCAATGGTTTACTTTAGAGATGGGGGCACCTTCCTTCTATTACAAGGCTAACAGAAGTGGTGACATCACTACTCCTATCAGCCCATCACTGGGAGTGGCCAGGAGAGAGCTGGGTGTGACCTGTGTTCTCTCTCCTTCCTTCCTGCCTCCTGTGGTGGGACCACTTTGGAAAAACTGTGCACTTTTAGGTCAATGCAAAACCTGAGTGACAGACCAGAAGCTGCAAAGTGAATATGACAAGTGCCTGCTGGGCCTAGGATTCCCGAAGCTTGCACATCATGAACGAACTGGCTGGTGGGAAGGGTTGGGGGAAAGTGCATTTTGGCATTTTTGCCCTCGACTCTGGATGGCCATGTCCCGGAACTGATTGAGCCTGACCTAGGAATAACACCTTCTGGATATGTTGCAAGTCCTGTACGTGGGATATCAAGAAGGAGGAGGCTCCCTGAGACAGGGAAGTTCACGACCACAATTGCTTGGCCTATCCCTCAAACCATTAAGCAGGTGATGCCATTTTTGGGGGTTAGTCAGCTGCTCTGGGAAATTTTTGCACAACTACAGTACCTGGACTAAACCATTGACTGGCCTAACTAAAAGGAAATTGCCTAAGCTGGTCTCCTGGAGTGTGTGGAGGCCTTCCAGGCCTTGACAGAGGCATTGACCAATGCTCCTCCTCCACAGCCATCCATTGGTATTATGGGATGTTAGTGTTTTTTGACTGGGACTTTATGCCCTGGCAGGTTTGCTACATGCAGTTATGCATCCTCTTACATCTATCTCTAGGTGGGATTACTCTATCTACTTAAAGTGGTTCTAAAGGTTCAAGATTCTTTACGTTCATGCTTTCGATGCATGAAGGTATAAAACCTTCTCTGTGCTGCAGCCCCCCCCCCCTAATACTCACCTAAGCCCCCTCTCGATCCAGCGATGTACACTGGAGTCTCGGCTATCCCGGGACTCCCTCTTCTCATTGGCTAAGACAGAAGCAGGAGCTATTGGCTCCCACTGCTGTCAATCACAGCCAGTGAGCCAATGAGAAGAGAGAAGAGGCGGGGTCATGCCACGGCTCTGTGCATGAATGGACACACGGAGCAGCGGGTGCCCCCCCTAGCAAGTTGCTTGCTGTGGGGGCACTTGACAGGAGGGAGGGGTCAGGAGAGCCTGCAGAGGACCCAAGAAAAGGAGGATCCGGGCTCCTCCCTTGCACACAACAGGTAATTATGACATGTTTGTTATTCTTTAAAAAAAATAAGCCTTTAGAATCACTTTAATTTATATGCATTAATCATTGTATGTCATAGGCTGGGACATATCTGAGACATAACATCTATACTAATAATAACGCTTACCTTGTGTAACCTATCAGATTGGACCTGTGTGTCTAGTTATATAGATGATTATATGTCTCCCAGGAATTACATGACAATTGTTTTTTTTTTTTATTTTAAACATGTGGGATATGGAGTGTAAGGTAACCTGTCTTTCTGAGGGATATTATCAATAAAGAAGTTGTTTTTCTAATACCCAACATAGTGATATAATTGGGAACTACTTTGATTGGTTCCCAACTGTCAGTGGAGACCAGAGTGGTCAGTGACACCAGGGATTGGGAGCCACCAGCGGGATTGACAGCCCCCAGTGAGTTTGAGAGCCACCAGCGGGATTGAGAGCCACCAGCGGGATTGAGAGCCACCAGCGGGATTGAGAGCCACCAGCGGGATTGAGAGCCACCAGCGGGATTGAGAGCCTCCAGCGGGATTGAGAGCCTCCTGCGGGATTGAGAGTCTTCAGTGGAATTGAGAGCCACCAGCACGATTGAAAATCTCCAGCTGGACTGAGAGCCACCAGCAGGATTGACAGTCACCAGCGGCATTGACAGTCACCAGCGGGATTGACAGTCACCAGCAGGATTGAGATCCACCAGCGGGATTGAGATCCACCAGCGGGATTGAGATCCACCAGCGGGATTGAGAGCCACCAGCGGGATTGAGAGCCACCAGCAAGATTGAGAGCCACCAGCGGAATTGAGAGCCAACAGCAGGCTTGAGAGCCTCCAGCAGAATTGAGAACCACCAGCAGGATTGAGAGCTACCAGCAGGATTGAGAGCCTCCGGCGGGATTGAGACCCTTCGGCGGGATTGGGAGCCTCCAGCGGGATTGAGAGCCTCAAGCGGGATTGAGAGCCTCTAGCGGGATTGAGAGCCATCAGCCACATAAAGTGGATGTGTCTGAAGGGTGATACATTTAATAGTGTATCCCAAGGGCATCCTGCTGGGAGGATGCTAATATACAGATTGTCAGTCGGAAGCGCTTAAAGCAGGTTTAACGAATTCAAATTCATGGAGGTCCGATCAGTAAAATATTCTCGCATGTTTGTCCAGCTACTCAGATCCTTCACATCATGCTTCTCCTTTCCTCTTATATCACAATCCCGTTCTTACATCAGTGTCCTCCGTCCACCCTGCATATCAAAACTCCCCATTTACACCACAGTCCCCCACTTCATATCACAGTTTCCCCACTTCACAGCAGTGTCCTCAGTCCCCCTTCAGAGTAGGGTTCTGAACCCCCCTTCACATCACAACCCCCTTCATTCACAGCAGTGTCCTCAGCCCCCTTCATATCAATACCCCCAGCAGTGTCCTCAACCCCCTTCACATCAACGTTCCCAAGCAGTGTCCTTGCCCGCTTCAAATCAATACCCCCAGCAGTGTCCTCAGCCCCCTTCACACCAACACCCCCTAGCAGCGTCTTTGCCCGCTTCAAATCAATACCCCCAGCAGTGTCCTCAACCCTCTTCACATCAACACAGAAAGATTCATCTCTTGTGCGATTTCACAACAGGTTATGCATCGATTATCCAGTGTAGATAGCCAGGGGCAGCTAGTGGCTAATTATTTTCATTCGAAAGGCTGAGCAGCAGCCTGGGAATAGTCAGCAGGGTCAAATTTGGGTCAGGTCTGAGAGGTTCTACAGATCTAGAGACTCAAGAAGTTTCAAGAAAGCAGTGGGCAGGGGTGAGGAGGGTCTGATCTGCATACTTAGGGGATCCTGACCAATTCCCAGGCAGGAGGCTTGGCATGGGGTCAGAACAGCCCTTAGGAGTGACTGAGCCTGCTCAGAAGCAGGGAAGAGTTCGGGTGGAAGATGGAGTGAGGGGCTGGGATGCAGGAGCTTGAGAGGGGTCCCAGGGAGAGGCCTACCTGCAGGCAGAGTTGCTGGACAGGAAGATCACTCAGCCTCAGCAGTCCCATGAGGGAGGACTACCTGTGGAGCCAGGAAAGGAGCTTGCCCAGCAGAAGACCTGAAGGTCAGCTAAGGGGAAAAGAGTACTCTGGTGGGAAACCTAATTAGCTCCTTACCTGGGACTGTTCATCCTAAAGTGGCAGGTACTGGATCCCCTTGCCCAGAGATTGCTCCAAACAGCTAGGTAAAGAAGAGGATTTATCTGGTGTCTGGGGTGGTACACCAGAAGAGGCTAAAGGGCTCTCCAAGAAGAAGTTGCTGTGTGAAAACTTGTTCATAATTGCCAGAAAGTTGTTACCCCTAATAAAATCCCCCCAAAAAAGTTCAAGGACTGTTTACTGTCTCTGAAATGCAAGTCTGTAAAAAATGCATGTTGCCTGGCTGTGCAGGACCCAAATCTTTAGAGACTCCTATGGGGGTAGTGCTACACCAGGATCAGGCGTTCCACACGTTGAATGTTCACAGGAATGACTGCTATGGTCTGGGAACCACCACGGCTGGGATGGTCACTAACGGACGTTCAGCCATCTTTGAAAAGTTTACACCATTCAGATGTCTTACTGCGGCTGAGTGTCTCATCATTGTACTGTGCTTGAAGCCTTCTGTAGACATCTTCATGTTTTATGCCTTCGTTCACAAGAAACGTCATCGCCGCACGCTGTTCCATGAACGCACTAACACTGGTGTCTGCCATCTTGATTAACGATCTCTGGACTGGCCCTCGACATGTGCGCCCCCTATCAGAAATAGGACACACTTGCCACTTACTACTGCGTGTAGTTCCTCCCCATTAGCATTCCTTTTTATACCTGGAAAATTAAATTTGACTTGGGCGCCCCTCGTATCAATCCCCTCAGCCCTAACGTAGTGGAGATGGACATGTCCGGCCTGGGTATCAACCATGGCTCCAGTCTTCTCTGTTATGGTAAAACATTGGGCAGATTTGAGATAATAATGGGTTAATAAGGCAACTGTGGTGGTTTAAAACCACTTTCACTGACGCCACAACTGCCCCGTTCCCCCCCTTTTATAATGAAGGGGTTGTCTTATCCAAAATTCCCCTTAATGGCCCCTCTAAGCCTGCTGCCAAAAGTTCCAAAAGCCATGCAGTCCACAAAATTTCTCCAGGACTGCGAATCTCTAACCCATGATAACGGCGAACCTGAACCTCATCCCTATAATTAACGTGCTCAGCTTTTTCCCATGGCATTGGACTAGGAATTCTGGGTATCTGGTCAGGCTTTACGGGGTGTGAAGAATCTTGCAGATCATATCTTGACGCGGAGATGACCACACCGAATGTCATGTGCATTAATATCAGCAGTATCAATTATCTCTCTAATTATAGGATATTCCTTTCTAACAGGAATGAGGACCCATTGTCCTTGCCAACTTCTGCACTCCCCGGGGCCATCAATCAGAGGAACGCTGACGGTTTTCTCATATGTACATCCAGATCACAGTGTTGCACAGCGGAAGGAAACCGCCCTTACTACTTACATTTCATGGTGTCAGTGCCGAAAACCCAGCAGTGGAAACATCAGTTGTTTCATTTTGTACCTTCAATCAAAAAGACCTGCAGGAAAATCTTCATTCTTAAATGAGTGAAATGCTACGTGTGCGAACACTGCTATCATGGTGGCAGGTTGTAGGCCCAGATACACTGCGCGGCAATAAATGGCTCTGCTCACTGCGGCATCCAATCAAAGGGACTGCCTTCCTCTGCCCCATCTTCTTGCTCACTTCTTGCTCACATGCTAGCTGCTATACACCTGGTGTGCCTTCCCAGCCTGCATTCCTCCATTGATCCCTGTGTAGCAACCTCTGGCACTATTTCTTGACTATCCATGTCTGCTGCCTGCCCTGGCCTCTCTAATGTTTTGGTATCCATGTCCGTTACCTGCCTTGACCTCTGGTTTAGTCCTGGTTATCTTTGTCCATTGCCTGCCCTGACCAGGGGCGGACTGACAACTGATGGGGCCCCCAGGAAATATGGGATCATGGGCCCTTGTGTCCTTGCCCAAACTCAAAAAAGCCTATGAAAAAGGTACCAGTGGCATCTTATGGGGCCCCCTAATGACCCTGGGCCCTTGGGCAGTGCCCGAGTTTCCAAATGGTCAGTCCGCCACTGGCCCTGACCTCTGGTTTCTATCCTGGTATGGGTGGCTGCTGCCTGCCCTGGCCTCTGGTTTCTATCCTGGTATCTGTGGCCACTGCCTGCCCTGACCTCTGGCTTCTATCTTGGTATGGGTGGCTGCTGCTTTCCCTGACCTCTAGTCTCTATTCTGATATCTGTGGCCGCTACCTGCCCTGACCTCTGGCTTCTATCTTGGTATCGGTGACTGCTGCCTGCCCTGACCTCTGGTTTCTATCCTGGTGTCTGTGGCTGCTGCCTGCCCTGACCTCTGGTTTCTATCCTGGTATGGGTGGCTGCTGCCTGCCATGACCTCTGGTTTCTATCCTGGTATGGGTGGCTGCTGCCTGCCCTGACCTCTAGTTTCTATCCTGGTATCTGTGGCCACTGCCTGCCCTGACCTCTGGCTTCTATCTTGGTATGGGTGGCTGCTGCTTTCCCTGACCTCTAGTCTCTATTCTGATATCTGTGGCCGCTGCCTGCCCTGACCTCTGGCTTCTATCTTGGTATCGGTGACTGCTGCCTGCCCTGACCTCTGGTTTCTATCCTGGTATCTGTGACTGCTGCCTGCCATGACCTCTGGTTTCTATCCTGGTATCAGTGGCTGCTGCCTGCCATGACCTCTGGTTTCTATCCTGGTATCTGTGGCCACTGCCTGCCCTGACCTCTGGCTTCTATCCTGGTATCTGTGGCTGCTGCCTGCCCTGACCTCTGGTTTCTATCCTGGTATCTGTGGCTGCTGCCTGCCCTGACCTCTGGTTTCTATCCTGGTATCTGTGGCTGCTGCCTGCCCTGACCTCTGGTTTCTATCCTGGTATCTGTGGCCGCTGCCTGCCCTGACCTCTGGCTTCTATCTTGGTATCGGTGGCTGCTGCTTGCCCTGGCTTCTATCTTGGTATCGGTGGCTGCTGCTTGCCCTGACCTCTAGTTTCTATCCTGGTATCGGTGGCTGCTGCCTGGCCTGACCTCTGTTTTCTATCCTGGTATTTGTGGCTGCTGCCTGTCCTCATCTTTGAGCTGTTACCTGTTGATCATGTTAATCCTCTGCTACCTGCAGTACATCTACCAGCTCTTGTCCCACTTCACGGAGCCTACTTGACTTGTGGTCCAGAGTACTAGAGCGGGGTGCACCTGGGGACTGCAACCTGGTGTCAGCACGCAGCAAAGCCCAACACTCCCATATGGGGGTCCCCGGTGAATACCAGCTGGCTCTTAGACTCCATGCCTTGGGGTATCCCTTATCATCTGCTCTCCCGTGGGGCCATCCTCATATGGTTGGCAAATCCTGATCTACTCCTCATTCCCACCCATCCCGGTGTGCTCCCAGGTTCTATGTTTGATCCGGAGTGGTTCCAACTCTATAGATCCGGCTGCCAGCTCTGCCGTACGTACCCCATGGTACTCTGTCCTACCAATAGCTGGCTGTCAGGTACCTACTGCCTTCCCGGGGCCATCTTTTACAGTGAAGCTGGAATGCCGCCGCAGTCACCATCCCAACCATCATTTTATTCTTTTAAATATTACAAATATTGGTTCAAATTACTCACATTCAGTCATTTGATTCATTTAGATAAACACTTCTTTTAGTAACTTCATCTTGTGGATTATATTTCATTTCTCATTACACCGTTTTGTTGTATTTTATCTGATGCATTGAGGATGAGAAAACCGGTATGGACTGCAAATGAACCGAAAGCTCAAAAATCAGGAAAATATTGTTCCTAAAACTCATCAAACTTCAACTAGAACCTAATTAGCAGCAAAGCAATAAAATCTACTTACAGAAGAAAAAAAACCAACAAAAAAAACCCACTAAAAAATACAACAAAACATAAAATACAACAAAACAAAAAATACAACAAAACAAAAAATACAAAAAGGTGTAATGAGAAATGAAATATACAAATTATAAAGTAACTAAAAGAAGTGTTTATCTAAACGAATCAAATGACTGAATGTGAATAATTTGACCCGTATTAAAGGATACTTGTAATCAGGGGCCGACTGACAACTCATGGGGCCCCCGGGCAATAGGGGATCATGGGGCCCCTGTGTCCTTGCCCAACTCAAAAAAGCCTATGAAAAAGGTACCAGGGGCATCTCATGGGGCCCCCTACTAACCCCGGGCCCTCGGGCAGTGCCTGAGTTTCCAAATGGTCAATCCGCCCCTGGTTGTAATATTTATAATATAATAGGAACTTTTGGGAGAAAAAATGAACATAATAAACTATCTGATGCATTGAAGATGGATGAAAACCGGTATGGACTGCAAATGAACCGAAAGCTCAAAAATCAGGAAAATATTGTTCCTAAAATTCATCAAACCTCAACTAGAACCTAATTAGCAGCAAAGCAATAAAATCTACTTACAGAAGAAAAAAAAACAACAACAAAAAACACAAAAAAATACAACAAAACATAAAATACAACAAAAAGGTGTAATGAGTAATGAAATAAAAATACACAATACAAAGTTACTAAAATAAGTGTTTATGTAAATGAATCATAAGGAGGAGGAGGAGGCATTTCCTCAGTCTCCTCCCCCAGTGATCAGACTGTACATTGTAGCTTTGTAGAAGGAGGAGGAGGCATTTCCTCAGTCTCCTCCCCCAGTGATCAGACTGTACATTGTAGCTTTGTAGAAGGAGGAGGAGGCATTTCCTCAGTCTCCCCTCCCCCAGTGATCAGACTGTACATTGTAGCTTTGTAGAAGGAGGAGGAGGCATTTCCTTAGTCTCCCCTCCCCCAGTGATCAGACTGTACATTGTAACTTTGTAGAAGGAGGAGGAGGCATTTCCTCAGTCTCCTCCCCCAGTGATCAGACTGTACATTGTAACTTTGTAGAAGGAGGAGGAGGCATTTCCTCAGTCTCCCCTCCCCCAGTGATCAGACTGTACATTATAACTTTGTAGAAGGAGGAGGAGGCATTTCCTCAGTCCCCTCCCCCAGTGATCAGACTGTACATTGTTTTTTTGTAGAAGGAGGAGGAGGCATTTCCTCAGTCCCTCCTCCCCCCCAGTGATCAGACTGTACATTGTAACTTTGTAGAAGGAGGAGGAGGCATTTCCTCAGTCTCCCCTCCCCCAGTGATCAGAAAGCACATTGTAACTTTTTAGAAGGAGGAGGGGGCATTTCCTCAGTCTCCCCTCCCCCAGTGATCAGACTGCACATTGTAACTTTTTAGAAGGAGGAGGGGGCATTTCCTCAGTCTCTCCTCCCCCAGTGATCAGACTGTACATTGTTTTTTTGTAGAAGGAGGAGGAGGAGACATTTCCTCAGTCCCCCCTCCCCCCCAGTGATCAGACTGTACATTGTTTTTTTGTAGAAGGAGGAGGAGGCATTTCCTCAGTCCCCCCTCCCCCCCAGTGATCAGACTATACATTGTAACTTTGTAGAAGGAGGAGGAGGCATTTCCTCAGTCTCCCCTCCCCCAGTGATCAGACTGTACATTGTAACTTATTATAACCTATAGAATTGAGACTTCAGCCTCGGCATGTCCATGGCCATCAGTTGGTTTCTCCGAGGTGAGCTTAGTGACAATCAGGTCCTCCTTCTCCAGCATGTACTTGGGCAGCCTCCTGTCCATGTACTCTCTGTGGTGCTCCAGAGCGTCCAGGAACTTCTCCTTCTCTTCCTTCTTCTCTTTCTTGCTTTCATCTTCGACTAGAATGTTCTCCACATCCGCCAGCATCTCGTACGTGCGCCGACTCTCCTCCAAACACATACAGGAGCACCTCGATACGAAATACCACAAGATGACCAGCAGGGTGATGGCCAGCATTCCGGCGGTCTGCAGATGAGATGGAAAAGACCAGAAAGGGTTAAAGGTTGACTCCACCTACGGACCCAAAAAAATCTGTCAAGTACTGAATTACACGGCTGCGGCTGCGTATGGGTGGCGACACTTTTAGCGCCTGCGATTGTGTCGCTAATCCACCCAGTGGTGTATTTAGGTTTTGTGCTGCCCTAGGCAACACAAAAATTGGTGCCCCCCCCCCCCTCAGAAAGAGCCTGACATTGACCAAGAGCACCCCTGCCCTCCACCCGAGCCTTCCACTACCTACCCACCCCCCATACACCAGCCACCATCCCCCGTGGCAAGAGAGAAAGACACTCCCCTTCACAGCTCCACACACCCCCGGGAACGAGAGTCGGGCTGTGCATACACCATCATGAAACCCACAGCATCTCTCGGAGCCCACCGGGTCCCCATGCCACGTGTCTGTCCCTTCTTCCTTCCCTTCTTCCAAGGGGCAGTGCTGCCCCCCCTGAAAAATGCCACCCTAGGCAACACAAAAATTGGTGCCCCCTGCAGAAAGAGCCTGACATTGACCAAGAACGCACCTGCCCTCCACCCAAGCCTTCCAATACCACTGCCCCCCATACACCAGCCACCATCCCCCATGGCGAGAGAGAGAGAGACACTCACCTTCACAGCTCCAGACACCCCCGGGAACGAGAGCCGGGCTGTGCATACACCGTCATGAAACCCACAGCATCTCTCAGAACCCACCAGGTCCCCATGCCACATGTGTCCCTTCTTCCATCCCTTCTTCCAAGGGGCAGTGCTGCCCCCCCTTGAAAATAGCCACCCTAGGCAAATGCATTGTTTGCCTTGTGGTAAATACACCCCTGAATCCACCTCCTGTCTTCTCTCTGGACAACTAGAGAACCTCAACATGCTGATGGTGACCAACCCTAGCTGTCCCGTCATCCCACCATATCTCCCAGCCATTGGCTTACAGAATACGCATTGTACTCATCAACATGCGGACAAGGTGCTCTGTCAAGTGGTCCCCTCCCCCCCCTTCCCCAGCAAGGTACTCTCGTGGTTGAGGACACGTGGCCATTGAAGGCGTGTATTCTCATTGGATTTTAGCCGTCCAGCTATCCTAGGAGGCAGTGAGGCATGTTGATATCACCCATACTTCTCAGGAGCACCGGAAGGCAGGCTGTGATTGGTAATCTTTTTTTAAGAAACTGATTTAGCAGGAGATTTCACTTTGGGGGGGGGAAGGGGGTGGGTTGGCTTTCATCTCAAAAAATCAGTGAAATACCAATTACAGCCAGCAACAATTAGGAAATATGCCCTGTGAAAAAACACATACAACCCATTATCACCGTAGTGCAGCCATTCTCAACCAGCATTCTGTGGAACCCACGACAATCACATATCCTCATCTGTTCATGAACCCCATTTACTGGAAAGACAATCACATATCCTCATCTGTTCATGAACCCCGATTACGGGAAAGACAATCACATATCCTCTTCTGTTCATGAACCCCGTTTACGGGAAAGACAATCACATATCCTCGTCTCTTTATGAACCCCGATTATGGGAAAGACAATCACATCTCCTCGTCTGTTCATGAACCCCGATTACGGGAAAGACAATCACATATCCTCGTCTGTTCATGAACCCCGATTACGGGAAAGACAATCGCATATCCTCGTCTGTTTATGAGCCCCGTTTACCAGAAAGACAATCGCATATCCCCGTCTGTTTATGAACCCCGATTACGGGAAAGACAATCACATATCCTCGTCTGTTCAGGAACCCCATTTACGGGAAAGACAATCACATATCCTTGTCTGTTCATGAACCCCGTTAACGGGAAAGACAATCACATATCCTCGTCTGTTTATGAACCCCGTTTACAGGAAGACAATCGCATATCCTCGTCTGTTCATGAACCCCGTTTACAAGAAAGACAATTGCATATCCTCGTCTGTTCATGAACCCCGTTTACGGGAAAGCCAATCGCATATCCTTGTCTGTTCAGGAACCCTCGTTTACGGGAAGACAATCGCATATCCTCGTCTGTTTATGAACCCCGTTTACAAGAAGTCAATCGCATATCCTTGTCTGTTCAGGAACCCCGTTTACGGGAAAGACAATCGCATATCTTCGTCTGTTCATGAACCCCGTTTACGGGAAAGACAATTGCATATCCTCGTCTGTTCATAAACCCTCGTTTACGGGAAAGACAATCACATATCCTCATCTGTTTATGAACCCCGATTATGGGAAAGACAATCACATATCCTCGTCTGTTCATGAACCCCGTTTACGGGAAAGACAATCACATATCCTCATCTGTTTATGAACCCCGATTATGGGAAAGACAATCACATATCCTCGTCTGTTCAGGAACCCCATTTACGGGAAAGACAATCACATATCCTCGTCTGTTCATGGACCCCATTTACTGGAAAGACAATCACATATCCTCATCTGTTCATGAACCCCGATTACGGGAAAGACAATCACATATCCTCTTCTGTTCATGAACCCCGTTTACGGGAAAGACAATCACATATCCTCGTCTCTTTATGAACCCCGATTATGGGAAAGACAATCACATATCCTCATCTGTTCATGAACCCCGATTACGGGAAAGACAATCACATATCCTCGTCTCTTTATGAACCCCGATTATGGGAAAGACAATCACATATCCTCATCTGTTCATGAACCCCGTTTACAAGAAGTCAATCACATATCCTTGTCTGTTCAGGAACCCCGTTTACGGGAAAGACAATCGCATATCCTCATCTGTTTATGAACCCCGATTATGGGAAAGACAATCACATATCCTCGTCTGTTCATGAACCCCATTTACGGGAAAGACAATCGCATATCCTCATCTGTTCATGAACCCCAATTACGGGAAAGACAATCACATATCCTCGTCTGTTTATGAACCCCATTTACGGGAAAGACAATCGCATATCCTCGTCTGTTCATGAACCCTGATTACAGGAAAGACAATCACATATCCTCGTCTGTTCATGAACCCCGATTACGGGAAAGACAATCGCATATCCTCGTCTGTTCATGAACCCCGATTATGGGAAAGACAATCACATATCCTCGTCTGTTTATGAACCCCCTTTACGGGAAAGACAATCGCATATCCTCGTCTGTTTATGAACCCCGATTACGGGAAAGACAATCGCATATCCTCTTATTGTTCCTCCGGTGAGAAATTCTAGTAACTTAGGGACACCTTGAAGACCATTAACCAAAAAGTCAACATTGTGGAATCTCTCTAGCGTGTCTTGGAGTCCAGGAAAAGTGCATTAGGTGTATTTCAATGTTTCATAAGATAAAATATTTGTTACTTTTGGAAAAGACTATTATATGTTAATCATTTCTCAGGTTAGGTATATACAAGACAGTATACTATCCAAAAGAGGTCAATCATGATAAAAAATGATCTTCAAATTACGTGTTTATCAAATTCCTCAAAGCCTCTATCATTCTGCCCCTATATATGACATAATCAGGTATGCCCTCAGTTAAAATGGTGGCTGGACTGGTTTGCCATAAAGTAGCATCGACACGCGACTGCCGCACAGATGGAAGGGAATGTACGCAAGGCGTAGGTGATGTATGTTGCATGTGTAATTCACGTGCACGCATAGCGTGATAACATCATCACATGTAGACACACGGGATCAGAAGTCCGTAAATAAAGAACGAGAAGCAGCCACATTGCTCACTTTTTTAGCACAGTGCACAGCAATACTTTATCTGGCACTTTTCCCTGATGAAGTCAAAAGTGTGGCGAATCATGTTGAGAATGGGTGGCTTTAGGAGTACATGAGATTAGCTGGAAGGAATACAGAACAGATTGAACAGAGTACAAGACAGGAGTTGAGACGGATATGGTGGAGGAAAGAGAAATGTTTGAGATAGAATAGGTATTCTTCTAAATAAGACATTTAAACATAGGAATAGAAGACATGTCGAGATTTAATGGTTTCAGAAGGAGACATGAGTGATATGTGTAATAACTAGACTAATATAGACATTTTATTATGTGCCATTATGTGCACTTTATCAGCAGCATTCCCTAGGCCTTCCCTCTAGCAGCTAAAGAACATTGTCAGTATGGTGACGGGAACCGTGAGGGAGCCAGGCAGTGCATTCCCATATGAATTCTCTCGGCTCACAAGCTACAGAATTTCCTGCGAAACCAATGGTAGTGGTAAACCCAAACTTCATCCATACTTACCTACTACAATGGTGGGATTTCCCCAAAGTAAATCTGCCCCCTTTCCACCAATGGTGAGATTTCTCAAATGTAGATGTGTCTCCTCTTCACCAATGGTGAGATTTCCCAAATGCAGATGTGTCTCCTCTTCACCAATGGTGAGATTTCCCAAATGCAGATGTGTCTCCTCTTCACCAATGGTGAGATTTCCCAAATGCAGATGTGTCTCCTCTTCACCAATGGTGAGATTTCCCAAATGTAGATGTGTCTCCTCTTCACCAATGGTGAGATTTCCCAAATGCAGATGTGTCTCCTCTCCAACAATGGTGAGATTACCAAAACATAGATCTGTCCCCTTTCCCTACAATGGTGAAATTTCCCCAAAGTAAATCTGTCCCTCTCCTAAAATGGTGAGATTTCAGCAAAATAGAGGTCTTCTTTCCTGCAATGGTGAGATTTCCCCAAGACAGAAGTATCTCTTCTCCTACAATAGTGAGATTTCCCAAAGTAGACATGTCTCCTGTCCTACTAAGATGGTGAGTTTACCCCAAAGTAGATCTGCCTGCTTTCTAACCATAGTGAGATTTCCCCTAAAGAGAATGTGTCTCCTCTCCAACAATGGTGACATTTCCCTTAAGAAAGTTTGTCTCCTCCCTAACAATGGGGAGATATCCCCAAAGTAAATCTGTTTCCTTCTTAACAAAGGTGAGATTTTTTTTTCTCCAAAAATGGTGAGATTTCCTCTAAGTAGATAGGTCCCATCTCCAACAAAGGCAAGCTTTCCCCGAAGTGGATGTGTCTCCTCTTCAACAATAGTGAGATTTCCCCAAAGTAGATCTGTCCCCTTTTCAACAATGGTGAGATATCCCCCAAGGAGATCTGTCCCCTCTTCAACAATGGTGAGATATACCCAAAAGAGATCTGTCCCCTCTTCAACAATGGTTAGATTTCCCCAAAGTAGATGTGTCTCTTCTCCTACCATGGTGAGATCTCTACAAAGTAGATGTGTTTCTTTTCCAACAATGTTGAGTTTTTCTCCAAAGTAGTTGTGTCTCCTGTCCTACAATAGTGAGATTTCCCCAAAGTAGATCGGTTTCCTCTTAAACAGTGGTTTTATTTCCCCAAAGTAGATGTGCCTCCTCTATAACAATGGTGAGATTTCCTCAAAGTAGATGTATTTCCTCTAACAATGGTGAGATTTCCTCAAGGTAGATGTATCTCCTCTCTAACAATGGTGAGATTTCCTCAAAGTAGATGTATTTCCTCTCTAGCAATGGTGAGATTTCCTCAAAGTAGATGTATTTCCTCTAACAATGGTGAGATTTCCTCAAGGTAGATGTATCTCCTCTCTAACAGTGGTGAGATTTCCCCAAAGTAGATGTGTCTTGTCTTCTACAATGATGATATTTTCCCAGAGTACTGTAGATGTGTCTCCTCTCCAACAATGGTGAAATGTCACCAAAATAAATGTGCCTCCTCCTCTACAATGGTGAGATTTACCCAAATCAAATGTGTCTCCTCTCTTACAAGGTTGAAATTTCCCCACAGTGTGTAGTGTCTCCACCCCTCCTAAAATGATGAGAGCTCCCCACATCAGCTGGTGTCACCACTAGATTCCACAATGATTTGCTTGCTATGGAGTATGGAGTTCAGTAGGCTGACACCATCTTTTAGGTTAGTATTGCCATTTGGGAAAACAGACAATTCTGTTGGAAAGATTTCACCGCTTGAGTAATACAAAACATAAAGTGGCTCCCACTATTTGGGCTTAAAACTGTCTTCGGCTTGTCTTAAATATGGTGGTTTGAATGACCCCCTTACCTGAAATATGAATAAGTAAAAGTCATAGTCTAGCTGATAGCGAGAGGCCGCCAAGACAAAGCAGGTTAGATACTTTCCATCTGTTGTAGCAATCAGGAGCCAAATCACTGCAGGTTTGGCAACCTGCAGGACAACGTACATACAAGCCCAATTTCCAGACCAACATGGACAGCATTCCTTCTTGTTGAAGCCAGGAAAATAGTATAAACCCAGGTAGATGGAGACGATGGCTGGACATAGGTAGAATGAAAGGCTGTAGGTGCATACAAGGACCACACTATATTTTTCTGATGGACATGTAAAGTTGGAGTCTAAAATTGCTTGTATTCCAATAAGAGAGAAAGTCAGTAAGGCCGTATTCATTAGTTTGGAACCAGTGGAACTGTATGCCCCGAATGCTTTAGATATAGTCATTTTGCTCTGGTGGTTGGCTCGGAAATACTGTCATATATTTACCACAGGGGCAACGTGTCTCTCTGTAGATCTGAAGACTTTAAGTCCTGCCAGAGCAGCAGTATGGAGAAGTCCTTGCCTGAGGTTCAGAAGCTTCAATCTCTTTATAAAAGTGTGTGAGTTGGTTCAGAAAGTCCTCCTTTTTCAATGCTTGAGGAAATGTCCTGTGTTGTTTTCTGATTGTGCTAATTAAGTTCTTTTTCTTGCCGGAAGAACTGGATAGACCAGCCACAAGATCGTCACAATGTAAACTTCATCACACCCAAATCTCCTAATGATGCTGAAACAGCAATCGTTACTTATCAGTGAAAGCATCAGGAATTCATTAGAGCACGCCAAGGGAATTATCGGTGCTTGGAGCTGAGTAACTGTTTCTTCAGAACATCAGTTCACACACAATTTTTTCAGCGTTTGGTAAAAGGTCTCTAGTGCAGCATTTCGCAACCTTTTTTTCAGTTGCCTCTTCTGGAGGTCCCCGGGTCTAAAATGTAAAACCGCAAATGTTACTTATCAATGGAAACCTGAGCCTGGGATAATGCACATGGCCTCTTTGATGAAATGAACTTCACATCAGAAGTCCTCCCATCACATCAGAGGTTCTCCCATGGAATTTGTGGTCCCCCATCACATCAGAAATCCCCCCATGGCATTTGTGGTCCCCCATCACATCAGAGGTTCTCCCATGGCATTTGTGGTCCCCCATCACATCAGAGGTCCCCAATCATGTCAGAGGCCCTCCCCTATCATGTCAGAGGTCAACCCTATACATCAGAGGCTCCCCTATACATGGGAACCCCCATAACAGGGTTACCCCTATATATCGAATGCCGCTTACACATCAAGTTCCCCCATCACATCAGAATCCTCCCTATTACAGAGCCCCCCAGTCACACAGTCCCCAATCACACGGTTGCTTCTTCACATCAGAGCCCTGCAGCAGAGGGTGGGAGGGGAAAGAGGTCCAGGGGCCCGTATAGGAATCAGTTTCTGAGACACAAACTTAAAGGTTTCGGTTTCCCTGATTCAGCTTTATATTACACAGCAATTTTTATTTAAAAAAAATATACATATATTACACAGCGGTCTATATGACGAGGGTGGTAGACTGGTGCAGGCAGACCCAAAAGTTGTGGGTAACACTTGATTAAGAGGCGGCAACAGCACCACTTGCACTTGCAGGTCTACCCTGTGCTAGAAAACAACACGTCCCCCATTTTGTTGCCCTACCCTTGCCAAAGACAGATTTTTCCAGTTGGCTTCTTTAGTGAGCTTCCCCTCTCCTATGACACCAATCGTAGGCCATCCTGGGTTCCTTCCCAGACCTAATGACCTGGCTTTCCTTTCAGTAGCATGTCAAGGACTCATGCGTGCCTCCCAGGTTTTATGTCCACAAGGTTGGTGTCAAGGTCCTACCTTTTCCCAGAGGTTATGTTACTCCATGTGCTAGCATCCATCTTGGATTTCTGCTGAGCATGATGGGAATCTTTTATGCCTTCAGGTCTCTGAGGTCCATCCCCCAGAGGGGTGTGGCTGAGTACATATAAGCCTGGGATCTGCACATGCTCTTTGCACTTGTGTCTTGTGTCTTTGTCTTGCTACAGCTCTGTGTATACGCTCGTGACTCTTCTGGTATTCTGACTCGGCTTGTGACTAAGACCATTCTCTGTGTTTCCCTTTGATCTGACCTTCCGTTGCTGAACCCGGCCCGTGACCTGTGATTCTCTGTCTACTGTTCTGTACTGTTTTGTCCCGTTGTTATTGACCCGGCTTGTCTGACTACGCTATTGTCATTCTCACCAGCTACACGCCATTGGCGGCGGCCATTACCGCAGCTGGGGTGTCTCGGGGGCCGTGACCTGGTCCCTGGTTGCGTCAAGTCCATCCCCACCATCAGGGGCCCTGGTTAAGGGCAGCCTGGGACTTAGACTCCGCGCCCTGAGGGACTTCAGTCTGTTGGTGGTGGTTGTCGTCAGCCAGTGCGTTACCCTGCCGCTAGGCCTACCTGTCCGTTCCACAGCCCTGCCCTGACAGTTAGCCATCAGCACATACCTTGCTCACCTAATCCTTCTTTGAACCATTGGAGAGCTCTTCAGCTATCTCCTTTTCTGCAATCGATACCTAACCCCAAACTCTTAGGAAGCTATACCCGTTCGAGGAGCTATGTCTGGGAGAGGGCCAGATTCACGGATCATTGTCCACCTCATACAAATCCCTCTTAGAACTTCATGCACAGACTGACCCTCCTCCCTTTTTTGTTAAATGGGAGTGGGATTTACGAGTCACTTTCTCTGACACTCAAAAAGAGCGAATACTCGTTTTTGCACACAAGTCATCGCTATGTACAGATGCCAAGAAACCACTTACAAAATAGTGACCCATTGGTATAGGACTCCGTCTGGTCTCGCCGAGTTATTTCCTCAAGAAAGTGATCACTGCTGGAGGTGTGCTCCATCTGTAGGTACTCTCTTACACATTTTTTGGGAATGCCCTGTGTTGAGTACATTCTGGGAACCAGTGCTTCGCCTAATTCCCAAATTTACAGACATTTCCCTACAAGATGATCCCACAGAGATTTTGCTTAATCTTACTCCTCTGTCTAGGAAGCGCTAGCATAAGTCTTTACTCAAAAACCTACTGAACGCGGATCGCGCTTGTATCCCTGGTGTGTGGAGACAACAAGCTGCCCCAATGGTTGCCCAATGGATCTCAATGGATTTATCTAGGAAGCGCTAGCATAAGTCTTTACTCAAACACCTACTGAACGCGGCTCGTGCTTGTATCCCTGGTGTGTGGAGACAACAAGCTGCCCCAATGGTTGCCCTATGGATCTCAATGGTTTTATCTAGGAAGCGCTAGCATAAGTCTTTACTCAAAAACCTACTGAACGCGGATCGCGCTTGTATCGCTGGTGTGTGGAGACAACAAGCTGCCCCAATGGTTGCCCTATGGATCTCAATGGTTTTATCTAGGAAGCGCTAGCATAAGTCTTTACTCAAAAACCTACTGAACGCAAATCGTGCTTGTATCCCTGGTGTGTGGAGACAACAAGCTGCCCCAATGGTTGCCTAATGGATCTCAATGGATTTATCTAGGAAGCGCTAGCATAAGTCTTTACTCAAAAACCTACTGAACGCAAATCGCGCTTGTATCCCTGGTGTGTGGAGACAACAAGCTGCCCCAATGGTTGCCTAATGGATCTCAATGGATTTATCTAGGAAGCGCTAGCATAAGTCTTTACTCAAAAACCTACTGAACGCGGATCGCGCTTGTATCCCTGGTGTGTGGAGACAACAAGCTGCCCCAATGGTTGCCCTATGGATTTCAATGGTTTTATCTAGGAAGCGCTAGCATAAGTCTTTACTCAAAAACCTACTGAACGCTAATCGTGCTTGTATCCCTGGTGTGTGGAGACAACAAGCTGCCCCAATGGTTGCCTAATGGATCTCAATGGATTTATCTAGGAAGCGCTAGCATAAGTCTTTACTCAAATACCTACTGAACGCGGATCGTGCTTGTATCCCTGGTGTGTGGAGACAACAAGCTGCCCCAATGGTTGCCCAATGGATCGCAAGAGTGAACGATATCGAACCAATGGAGGATCTGACCTCGAGCCTTCGGGACAAGACTGAGGAACATACGACCAGATGGTTCTACTGGGACCTCTTTCGTTTCTTTGATCAATACCCTCAATATGTATGAACTGCCTCATTCCAACCTCATAATGGGCTACTTGGGTGTAATAGTCCTAGCTTGCTCCACCAATGGTGATATCCCCCTCCTTTCCCTCCCCCCCCCTTTTTTTTTATTTAGCTGGGAACATGAGAGTGAGAAAAATAATTCTAGCACAAGCGCTCCTAGTTACCTCTATACTGATGAGCTGTAAACGCGTTTAAAGCGTCACCTATGGTGATTTTTGGGCACCGTAGTTTTTGGCCATATCATGGGCCCACGCAATTTTAAGATATGGAATGTTTGGTATCTGTTTACTCAATGCAGCCTCGTCTTTTATATTTTGAGCAAAAATTGGTATTCTGTTTTTTTTTTTTTGCTCTAAAATTCATTTTATTATATTTTTCTTGAAAATTTGCTTTTAATAAACAGTTGTGCAAATATCATAGAATCGTACAAAAGTGACTGCAGAAAAAGACCGCGTGCTACGCCGAGTCTGCCCATTTTCTTGTTTTGTTTTTTTGTGGAGGGGTTGAGTTTTTAGTTGTTGATTTTTTTTTTTGTGGGGTTTATTTTTGGGGAGGGGGGAATGTTTGTTTTTTTTTGGGGGGGGGGATTTTTTTTTTTCCATGTGACATAAAAATGATGCCACATGACATAATTCACATTATGTTACATAAAAATTTAGCAACTATCACCTTTTTTTTTACAGGACCTCTGATTTCAGAAAATATATAATGTTCTGGGGGGGTTTAAGTAATTTTTTTTGCCAAAAAGTTGAGAGTTATAAATAAAGAATACAAAAGTGTCCTTCAAAAGACTGGAGAAACATCCTCAGTACTACGGTTAGCTGCAGAAAAATTGCAACGGATTCAACATCTGTGTCTTGTTGAAGACCGGTGTATTTACCACAAGGCAAACAAGGCATTTGCCTAGGGTGGCATTCTTCAGGGGGGCAACAGCATTTTTCAGGTGAGCAGTGCCACCCCCCAAAAGAAGGGATGGAAGAAGGGACACATGCAGCATGGGGACCAGGTGGGATCTGAGAGAGGCTGCGGGCTGCTTGATGGTGTATGCAGAGCCTGGCTCTTGTTCCCGGTGATGTCCGGAGCTGTGAAGGTGAGTTTCTTATCTCTTCCCGGGGTGGGGGGGTGGCCAGTGTATGGGGGGCGGTGGTAGCGGAAGGCTGTCTTGGGTGGGTGGAGGGCTGGGGTGTTGTTGGTCAATGTCAGGTTCTCTTCGTGGGGGAAGGGGTTGTTGGTTGGTGTCACGGTCTCTCTGTGGGGCGGGGGGCAATTTTTGTGTTGCCTTGGGCTGCACGAAACCTAAATACACCACTGGTTGAAGAGCTAAGCTACCTGTGGATCGGGACCAGTCAGCAAGTGACTATACTTTCTGAACTCTAAGGAGGTAGGTCAATGCATAAAGTGGCATTTGAAGCAGATTTGGAAGCCCCTCCCGATTCTTCGGAATTCTCAAAGGTCCATTCTAGTTTTCCGTTGCTGCTTCCTAATTATATCGGAAAATTCCATATTACAACCAGTGAATAGAGAGGTCCGTTCTACTCGCAGTTTCTTGATAAATAGGTCAGGAAGGCCCGGAGTAAGAAGAAAAGAAGACCTGAACAAAGGGCCGGCATGACGGGTGTTAAAGGGGGTTGGGATGGGCAGAGTCCTATTAGCATAAGGAGGAGGTAAAAATAGTTAAGGAAGGAGTGGGGGGAGCTACGAGGGGTGGTCTTACAGGGTGTGGCAGGGGTGGTCTTACAGGGTGTGGCAGGGGTGGCCTTACAGGGTGTGGCAGGGTTTTTCAGTCTAAAGAGAGTTTTCACAGGGCAAACTTCCCTCCTGCCTGCCCGTTGTTTGATGGTTTGTCTTGGTGGTGGTTGTGCCATATTGGTGCTGGGGGATGTTTGGTGGGGTGCAAGGTCCTCACTGGCTAAGGTGGGCACAAGAAAAGGCACTTTGCAGGAACCCGTCTGAGGTACGGCTTCCAGTTGTTCTGGTGGGGTATCTGCGGTGGTGTCTCCAAGTTGGTGCGGCTGGAGGCCTAGTTAAGTCTTGATGCCTATTGGGACCTTGCAGGAACGTATGTTATACTGTGTTTTTTGTTATTTAAAAAATGGTATTTATTGATGGTTGTAATAAAAGGCCGGTTTTTGGGCCATTAACTCCATTTGTTGTCAGTGTGGTTACTTAGGTTGGGGGTAGGTATTGGTTTAGTGCAGGGGTGGGCAAACTTTTTGACTTGAGGGCCGCAATGGGTTCATATATTGGACCCGGGGGCCGGACCAAGAGTAGATGAATGATGTGTATGTGTCATCCATAGTAAGTATAGTAATATTCCCCCATAGTAAGCATAGTAATTCATCCCCCATATAGTAATTCATCCCCCATATAGTAATTCATCCCCCATAGTAATTCATCCCCCATATAGTAATTCATCCCCCATATAGTAATTCATCCCCCATATAGTAATTCATCCCCCATATAGTAATTCATCCCCCATAGTAATTCATCCCCCATATAGTAATTCATCCCCCATATAGTAATTCATCCCCCATAGTAATTCATCCCCCATAGTAATTCATCCCCCATATAGTAATTCATCCCCCATATAGTAATTCATCCCCCATAGTAATTCATCCCCCATATAGTAATTCATCCCCCCTATAGTAATTCATCCCCCCTATAGTAATTCATCCCCCCTATAGTAATTCATTCCCCATATTAATTCATCCCCCATATTAAGTCCCCAAGTCCCCCCTGTGTCAATTCACTTACCTTTGCTCCGCGCGTTCCTCTCGCCGTGTTCCCACGCCGTTACGGTGTAGCATGAAAATCTGTCTCCTATGAGGATCTGTCCCCCTCGACGTATCTGCTCATGTGCCAGTTTCAGGCATTAGCAGCCGATCGGCGATCTCCAGCACATGCGCAGATACGTCGAGGGGGACAGATCCTCATAGGAGACAGATTTTCATGCTACACCGGTCTTCAGGGCGGACTGTGAGAGGAGCCTAGCTCCGCGGGCCTGATTAAAAGGTCCGCCAGGCCGTAGTTTGCCCATTGCTGGTTTAGTGGGACTTACAAGCCATCTTTAGTCCCCTGGTCATGTGTGGACATTCAAATCCTTTGTGATGCATGCATGGTATTGGAAGACATGGCGCATGTCCGTTTTTGTGTGCATTGCTGTGCGTTGCAATTACAGGAACATTAGCGCGGGACACAATGCGCAGAAATAGAGAAGTGTAAATCCAGACGGTTGATACTGTAAATTCCATATCTCCACAGCGACATCTAGCGGGGAATATGGAGTATTGCTGTCCTCAGCTTATAAACCTTCACTTTGTAAAACAAGCAGTGGCATCCCGAGGCAGGTGCGAGGGGTGACACCGACCGCACCTGGTGACACCGACCGCACGGGGTGACACCTTACCCGCTCCATGAAAAGGTAAGTTGTAAAGCAAGCCGACGATCCCCGCATGATGGATGGGATCTGCGGATTGGGGAGCATAATGGATCGGACTCTGATCCATTATACTCAATCCACAGATCCGATCCATCCTGCGAGGATCGTCGGCATGCAACCTAAAAGGGGTGACACTGGACCCACCCCACGAAAAGGTAAATTGTAAAGAAAGCCGACAATCCCCGAAGGATGGATCAAATCTGTAAATTCCCTATCTCCACAGCGACATCTAGTGGGGAATATGGAGTATTGCTGTTCTCAGCTTGCAAACCCTCACCTTGTAAAACAGGCAGGTGCGGGGGGGGGGGGGTGCGGGCCACACCAGGTGCCACCGACAGCCGACAATCCCCGAAGGATGGATCAAACGGGGCAGCAAAGTGGCTAAATGGTTAGCACTTCCGCCTGGCAGTACTCGGGTCGTTGGTTCGAATCCCAACTATAGCACCACCTGCCTGGAGTTTGCATGTTCTCGCTGTGCTTGCGTGGGTTTCTTCCGGGTACTCCGGTTTCCTCCCACACTCCAAAGACATGCTTTATTGGATCCTGTCTAAATTGTACCTAGTATGTCTATGTATGAATGTAAGTTAGGGACCTGAGATTGTACACCCCTTGAGGGTTAGGGACTGATGTAAATATACAATATATATGTAAAGCGCTGCGGAAATTGATGGCGCTATATAAGTACCTGAAATAAATAAATAAGTCTGCGGATTGATCCATTATGCTCAATCCGCAGATCTGATCCATTCTGCGGGGATCGTCGGAGGGGGTGTCACCAAGTGTTATCGCACCGGGTGACACCGACCGCATGGGGTGACACCGGACCCGCTCCATGAAAAGGTAAGTTGTAAAGCAAGCCGACGATCCCCGCAGGATGGATGGGATCTGCAGAATGGGGAGCATAATGGATCAGACTCCGATTCATTATGCTCAATCCGCAGATGCAAACCATCCTGCGGGGATCATCGGCATGCAACCTATGCAGGGTGACACCGCTCCACAAAAAGGTAAGTTGTAAAGAAAGCCGACGATCCCCGCAGGATGGATCGGATCTGCGGATTGGGGAGGATGATGGATCGGACTGCAATCCATTATGCTCAATCCGCAGATCTGATCCATTCTGCGGGGATCGTCGGAGGGGGTGTCACCAAGTATTATCGCACCGGGTGACACCGACCGCATGGGGTGACACCGGACCCGCTCCATGAAAAGGTAAGTTGTAAAGCAAGCCGACGATCCCCGCAGGATGGATGGGATCTGCAGAATGGGGAGCATAATGGATCAGACTCCGATTCATTATGCTCAATCCGCAGATGCAAACCATCCTGCGGGGATCATCGGCATGCAACCTATGCAGGGTGACACCGCTCCACAAAAAGGTAAGTTGTAAAGAAAGCCGACGATCCCCGCAGGATGGATCGGATCTGCGGATTGGGGAGGATGATGGATCGGACTGCAATCCATTATGCTCAATCCGCAGATCCGATCCATTCTGCGGGGATCGTCGGAGGGGGTGTCACCAAATGTTATCACACCGGGTGACACCAACTCTAGGGACGCCCCTGAAAACAACCCATACAGTTTAAAATGGAAATGAAAGGCAAAATATTTGTGTATAGATGTAAAAACATGAAATAGACCTTCTTCCTTTTATATAAGGGATCACATAATCTCTGTTCTCAGCTGCACAGAGAGCTGGGGGGAGAGAAAAAGCAGAGCACAGATCAGGGGTGGACTGACAACTCATGGGGCCCCTGGGCAATAGGGGATCATGGGGCCCCTGTGTCCTCACCCACACTCAAACCACACTCAAAAAAGCCTATGAAAGGTACCAGGGGCATCTCATGGGGCCCCCTACTGACCCCGGGCCCTCCAGCAGTGCCCGAGAGCCCGAATGGTCAGTCCGCCCCTGGCACAGATGTTCCAAGTGAACGGATGTGCAGGAGGGCCGTGTCAGAAGAAGTTTGATTATTGGAGGAGAGCAGGCGGAGTCCCCAACACAGCCAGAAAACTGACCACGCTGTGCTCTCATGCTTAGTGTGGTCATTTTTCTCTGGGGTGGTGGAGTAGAGGGACAGGCTGGATCACCGGGGTATTCACACAAAGGAAGCAATATAAAAGGTGTCAGGAAAGGAATCCCCATGTGTGCAGGCGCATGAATATAAGGAGCTCTGCTAATGTGCAGGCACGTGCGCGAAGCGGTGTGGGAGGGCGCACGCATACGCAAATTCGCATTGGCCCCATAGGGACTATTGTGTTCCTGAAACCAGCTTCTGCCTGCTCTCCTGTGATTGACCCTGTCTGACCCTGATTCTGCTCAGATTGCCGCATGTACCGACCCTTGGCCTGTCTTTGGATTACGTCTCTGCCTGCTCCTCCTGTGATTGACCCGGTCTCCCGCATGTACCGACCCTTGGCCTGTCTTTGGATTACGTCTCTGCCTGCTCCTCCTGTGATTGACCCGGTCTCCCCCATGTACCGACCCTTGGCCTGTCTTTGGATCACATCTCTGCCTTCTCCTCCTGTGATTGGCCCGGTCTCCCGCATGTACCGACCCTTGGCCTGTCTTTGGATCATGTCTCTGCCTGCTCCTCCTGTGATTGGCCCGGTCTCCACCATGTACCGACCCTTGGCCTGTCTTTGGATTACGTCTCTGCCTGCTCCTCCTGTGATTGACCCGGTCTCCCGCATGTACCGACCCTTGGCCTGTCTTTGGATTACGCCTCTGCCTGCTCCTCCTGTGATAGACCCGGTCTCCCCCATGTACCGACCCTTGGCCTGTCTTTGGATTACGTCTCTGCCTGCTCCTCCTGTGATTGGCCCGGTCTCCCGCATGTACCGACCCTTGGCCTGTCTTTGGATTACGTCTCTGCCTGCTCCTCCTGTGATTGACCCGGTCTCCCGCATGTACCGACCCTTGGCCTGTCTTTGGATTACGCCTCTGCCTGCTCCTCCTGTGATTGACCCGGTCTCCCTCATGTATGGACCCTTGGCCTGTCTTTGGATTACGTCTCTGCCTGCTCCTCCTGTGATAGACCCGGTCTCCCTCATGTACCGACCCTTGGCCTGTCTTTGGATTACGTCTCTGCCTGCTCCTCCTGTCATTAACCGTCTGCTGTTACAGACCCTGGCTTGACTCCTGACTACATTCCTGCCTTCTGCTTCTACCTCATCTGCTCGCTAGTTGACGACCGGGAACGTCTGACCTTGCCTAATGTCTGTTCTTCAGCTTCCTCTGCCATCCTGCGTCAGCATCAGTTCCAGCTCCTCTGCCAGCCTATCCGGTCCTGGGGTTCTTCTCTTCCGATTACTCCTCAGCATCAACCAGCAAGAGACTATCGGGCACTCATGACACCCTGTGCTCCGGCATTCCCTGTCACCCTACCAGGGGCTCTGCAACCGGGACTGTAAGCCCTGGTTCACATCTGTGCGGGTGGTGCTGCTGCGGATCCGCATGAAAATCCGTGCAACCGCACCACCCGCACAGAGGAATACGGAACTGTGGACGGGTGCTAGTTCTAATGGCACGCCGCCCGCACTGGAAAACGCAACCGTATTGGGAACCTCTGCTGCGTTTTCAGAAGAAGTGCAGGGACTTCTTCCCTGCGTGTCACGGGGCACGGGCAAAACGTGTCCTGCACTGCCGCATATATGTGAACCAGGGGTAAGGGAAGCCTTCCCCGCACTCCAGGCTCCTCCATCAGGTTCGTCACAACAGGATACTTTTCCATACAAGTAATAGTGGCAGGAGCTAGCAATGGTGGCAGGACAGCAGAGGTGGCCGGAGCTGGTAATGGTGGCAGGACAGCAGAGGTGACAGGAGCTGGTAATGATGGCAGGACAGCAGAGGTGACAGGAGCTAGTAATGGCGGCAGGACAGCAGAGGTGACAGGAGCTAGTAATGGTGGCAGGACAGCAGAGGTGGCATGGGCTGTTAATGGTGGCAGGTCAGCAGAGGTGGTGGGAGATGGTAATGGTGGCAGGACAGCAGAGGTGGCAGGAGCTGGTAATGGAGGCAGGACAGCAGAGGTGGCAGGAGCTGGTAATGGAGGCAGGACAGCAGAGGTGGCAGGAGCTGGTAATGGCGGCAGGTCAGCAGAGGTGGCATGGACTGGTAATGGTGGCAGGTCAGCAGAGGTGACAGGAGCTGGTAATGGTGGCAGGTCAGCAGAGGTGGCAGGAGCTGGTAATGGCGGCAGGTCAGCAGAGGTGACAGGAGCTGGTAATGGTGGCAGGTCAGCAGAGGTGGCAGGAGCTGGTAATGGAGGCAGGACAGCAGAGGTGGCTGGAGCTGGTAATGGTGGCAGGAGCTGGTAATGGAGGCAGGACAGCAGAGGTGGCAGGAACTGGTAATGGAGGCAGGACAGCAGAGGTGGCAGGACAGCAGAGGTGGCTGGAGCTGGTAATGGTGGCAGGAGCTGGTAATGGAGGCAGGACAGCAGAGGTGGCAGGAGCTGGTAATGGTGGCAGGACAGCAGAGGTGGCAGGAGCTGGTAATGGTGGCAGGACAGCAGAGGTGGCAGGAGCTGGTAATGGTGGCAGGACAGCAGAGGTGGCAGGAGCTGGTAATGGTGGCAGGTCAGCAGAGGTGGCTGGAGCTGGTAATGGTGGCAGGAGCTGGTAATGGAGGCAGGACAGCAGAGGTGGCAGGATCTGGTAATGGTGGCAGGTCAGCAGAGGTGGCTGGAGCTGGTAATGGTGGCAGGAGCTGGTAATGGAGGCAGGACAGCAGAGGTGGCAGGAGCTGGTAATGGTGGCAGGACATCAGAGGTGGCAGGAGCTGGTAATGGTGGCAGGTCAGCAGAGGTGGCTGGAGCTGGTAATGGTGGCAGAAGCTGGTAATGGAGGCAGGACAGCAGAGGTGGCAGGAGCTGGTAATGGTGGCAGGACAGCAGAGGTGGCAGGAGCTGGTAATGGTGGCAGGACAGCAGAGGTGGCAGGAGCTGGTAATAATGAATGGTACCATTTTTGGAGGGGCCAGAAGACAAACAAAAAATGTTGTCAGAAGCATCTGTGGTGAGGGTTTTGTAATCATTGTTGATCTTTGGCTTTTTGGGCATTTTTCTGAACACTGGACTTTTGGCTTTTTTTTTTTTAGTTTTTCTACCACTGTTATAAATGACATATTCCTTGCTGTAAATGGTTGCTAAGGAAGCAGTAAGTGAAAGTACCCACTGTGTCCTTAGCAACCAGTGACATTACCAAGACTCATTCATCTAGCTGCCATGTTTGGTCAATGAGGTCACCTGGGAGGCCCCACCACCTTCGTTTACCTTAGCAGTGGGGTTTGGGAGATCTCAATTAACACCAGCCTGCAAAAGGACCAGACATGTTCGTCAGTCAGCTTGATTTCTTTCTTTAAACAACATGATTCGTTGGATCCCCCCACCCCCTCCATGTTGAGGGCATGTGACCTAGTATGGTTGTGTGTGTGTTGGGGGGGGGGGTGAAGGCTCTTATAAGGGTTTGTTGAGGATTTTGATGTGAAGATTTGTAATTAAAGAGTACTCAGATCCACGGCTTGCTTTTTGGGTTTCATACAGCGCATTATGTCCCATCCGTAACTGGGGGGTCAACATGATCCGGTAAGAGGCGGTGTGTTTGGTGATGGTGAAGGACCTTTTCTATCTTCTCCTCCCGGCCCTTTTGAGACATCTATAGCTGTGCTGTGGATCCAGGGGGAGGGGCTTATTCCCTATATTTCTATCCTTGTGGATTGGACTTTTAAGTTTATTTCATGAACATTTGAAGTGCCGCACTTCTTTTTCCAGGATTTATATGGCTCCAACAGTTTGCTCAGCGTTTTACAATATAAAGGGAGACAATACAGTTCAATACAAGAGGGTTAGGAGGGAAGCTTGCTCCTGGAAGCTTACAATCTAATGGGGAGGGGCTGGTGGTACAAAAGGTAATAACTGTGTGGACCAGGGGCGGACTGACCATTTGGAAACTTGGGCACTGCCCGAGGGCCCGGGGTCAGTAGGGGGCCCCATGAGATGCCCCTGGTACCTTTTTCATAGGCTTTTTTAAGTTTGGGCAAGGACACAGGGGCCCCATGATCCCCTATTGCCCGGGGGCCCCATGCGTTGTCAGTCCGCCCCTGGAATGAAACTGATGGGAGAAATAGAAGATTTGCTTATTAGCTGAAGGCAGGATAGGCTTCCCTGAAGAGATAGGTTTTCAATGATCACCTAAAAGTGAGCAGAGTAGGTGATAGTCGAACAGATTGGGGTAGAGAGTTCCAGAGGATGAGGGAGGCTATGGAGAAATCCTGGAGACGAGCATGGGGGTAGGAGGGAGCTAAAGAGCAGGAGGTCTTGGGAGGAGCGGAGAGGACGGTTTGGGTGATATTTAGACACAAGATTGGTGAAGTAATTTGGGGCGGAGTTGTGAATGGCTTTATACATTTTTGTTACTGTTTTTAATTTGTTTTGAACGCTGCTCTGTGTCTCTCTTTGGAGGCAGCCATCTTGGTAAAGGCAGGACTATGCTTCCTCATGTCAGAGCTGCTCCCCTAATGACTGGTGGAATAATAATGAAGAAGCAGCAGGAAAAGGTGGAGGAACCACATAAAGGATGAAGCAGATGCAGGGGGGATCCTTGCACTGCAGGTCCTCAGGCAGGGGCGTAGATAAGGGGGGGGTCAGGGGGGTCTGAACCCCCCAGAGGACAGCTGCCACCATCACCAAACACACTGCTTCTTACCGGATCATGTTGACCCCCAGTTACGGTTGGGACAAAATGCGCTGTATGAACCGGGAGTGCCAGGCACATAAACCTCAACTTCCTCAATAGGGGCCCCAGTGAAGACAAGGCTCTGGATGCACAGCACTGCTATAGATGTCTCAAAATGTCCGGGAGGAGAAGATAGAAAAAGTCCTCCATCATCACCAAACACACCGCCTCTTACCGGATCGTGTTGTCCCCCAGTTACGGTTGGGACAAAATGCACTGTATGAAACCCAAAAAGCAAGCCGTGGATCTAAGTACTCTTTGATTCCAAATCTTCACCTCAAAATGAGCTACGAGGCTCATTGCACAGGGAGCGCATTGATATTTTTAGAGAAGGCATTTCCAGAAAAAGGTCAAACTTTCATGGCGCCGCTTAGGCACAATAAACATTTCTAGATGTTCTCTGTACACTTTAATATAAAATCAAAACACTGCTTAGCAATGGTAGGAAGCCTTGACATGACTAGGATATGGCCCTGCCAAAAAGCAGCCTGCCCCAGCCTGTTCATGGATTACACTCCTATCTGATAATTTGGTGCTCATGTCAGTTGCAGTCATCTGTCACCAGTGCAGCAAAGCCAAGAGGTGTGAACCGGGAGTGCCAGGCACATAAACCTCAACTTCCTCAATAGGGACCCCAGTGAAGACAAAGCTCTGGATCCACAGCACTGCTATAGATGTCTCAAAACAGCCGGGAGGAGAAGATAGAAAAAGTCCTTCACCAAACACTCTGCTTCTTACCGGATCATGTTGACCCCCAGTTACGGATGGGACATAATGCACTGTATGAACTGGGAGTGCCAGGCACATAAACCTCAACTTCCTCAGTAGGGACCCCAGTGAAGACAAGGCTCTGGATCCACGCACTGCTATAGATGTCTCAAAATGGCCGGGAGGAGAAGATAGAAAAAGTCCTTCACCAAACACTCTGCCTCTTACCGGATCATGTTGACCCCCAGTTACGGATGGGACATAATGCGCTGTATGAACTGGGAGTGCCAGGCAACTTCCTCAATAGGGACCCCAGTGAGGATAAGGCTCTGGATCCACAGCACTGGTATACATGTCTCAAAACGTCCGGGAGGAGAAGATAGAAAGAGTCCTTCACCATCACCAAACACACTGTCTCTTACCGGATCATGTTGACCCCCAGTTACGGATGGGACAAAATGCGCATTATGAACCAGGAGTGCCAGGCACATAAACCTTGACTTCCTCAGTAGGGACCCCAGTGAAGACAAGGCTCTGGATCCACGCACTGCTATAGATGTCTCAAAACGTCCGGGAGGAGAAGATAGAAAAAGTCCTTCACCATCACCAAACACACTGCCTCTTGCCGGATCATGTTGACCCCCAGTTACGGATGGGAAAAAATCCGCTGTATGAAGCGGGAGTGCCAGGCACATAAACCTCGACTTCCTCAATAGGGACCCCAGTGAAGACAAGGCTCTGGATCCACAGCACTGCTATAGATGTCTCAAAACAGCCGGGAGGAGAAGATAGAAAAAGTCCTTCACCATCACCAAACACAACGCCTCTTATCGGATCATGTTGACCCCTAGTTACGGATGGGACAAAATGCGCTGTAAGAACTGGGAGTGCCAGGCAACTTCCTCAATAGGGACCCCAGTGAAGACAAGGCTCTCCCTGGATTCCCGGGAATCACACACCGAGGACTGGTCACTTTGAGGATCCATGGTCACCTCAGATATTTATCGATTCTTTACTGAAACTTGTTCTTTTCTTTTTTTTTACATTATTGTGGACTTCTCTCCTCTTCACAGCAGACGCAACCCAATGTCAAGGTATTTCTACCACTACTATACATGACAGCTTCCTTGCTGGTTGCTAAGGAAGCGGTGGGTGCCGGCACTCGCAGCATCGTTGGCAACCAGTGACATCACCTGGCCACATTTCTGGTCACTCAGCCTGCCCCTTTGCTTAGCAGCGGGGGTTTAGGAGATGTCATTCAGCATCAGACAGTGATCAGTCAGTGATGGGACTGAATGTGTCCATCGGTCAGCATGATTTTTTTTTTCTTTCAGGAAGCATCCGGTGTCATTCACCATGATTGACCTCCCTGACGAGGTACCACCCACGTGTGGAGGGCAGGTGGCCTGGTATGGTTCAGGAAGAGAAGGGGGGGTGCAGGCTCAAATAAGGGTTTGGTGTGGTGTTTAAGGGGGGGTTCCCTCGGTGTGACCAGTCCTAGGTGTGTGATTCCGAGGGCGCGGTGTCTGGTATGGCTCTGGGAGGGATGCCTGTGGTAGGCCTCTCAGTTGGAGTTGGTTTTTGTGCTGTTTATTGTTTATTAAGTATGCTTTTCAAAATTATAAAATCTTCCATTCCTTAATTTCAATTATTTCTGAAATTATTTCCCAGATATGGATCCAGTCGGGTGAATATGATACTTTACGTCTATCGTTTTGGGTTTTTCAAATTTTATTTTAATTTTTTTAGAACAGTGACTATTTGTTATGAAATTGGTCATTTAGGTCTGGATTTAGGTGACACCTCCAGATTCAGCCCTTTGCTTGCTTTTTTTATGGCCCCTGGGGTATTATTTTATCCACTGCTACTAACAATGGGGCATAATTTCTCCCACTGACACCAACGATGGGACCCACTGACACCAATGATGGGGCATAATTCCCCCTACTGACACAAATGATGGGATGCTATTCCTCCATATGACACCAATGATGGGTCACAATGTTTGGGTAGGCAGCTGTCATTTCCCAGAAGAGCCTACATTGTTCTCTGTACAGCACTGCGGTCTATGTCAGAGCTATATACATGTATAATAATAGTGTGTGACTGTGGGGGAGGGGACATTAGAGTGTAAGCTCCTCTGGTGCAGAGACTGATGGGACTGTGGGGGAGGGGACATTAGAGTGTAAGCTCCTCTGGTGCAGAGACTGATGTGACTGTGGGGGAGGGGACATTAGAGTGTCAGCTCCTCTGGTGCAGAGACTGATGTGACTGTGGGGGAGGGGACATTAGAGTGTCAGCTCCTCTGGTGCAGAGACTGATGTGACTGTGGGGGAGGGGACATTAGAGTGTCAGCTCCTCTGGTGCAGAGACTGATGTGACTGTGGGGGAGGGGACATTAGAGTGTCAGCTCCTCTGGTGCAGAGACTGATGTGACTGCGGGGGAGGGGACATTAGAGTGTCAGCTCCTCTGGTGCAGAGACTGATGTGACTGTGGGGGAGGGAACATTAGAGTGTAAGCTCCTCTGTACAGAGACTGATGAGACTGTGGGGGAGGGGACATTAGAGTGTAAGCTCCTCTGTACAGAGACTGATGTGACTGTGGGGGAGGGGACATTAGAGTGTAAGCTCCTCTGGTACAGAGACTGATGTGACTGCGGGGGAGGGGACATTAGAGTGTAAGCTCCTCTGGTACAGAGACTGATGTGACTGCGGGGGAGGGGACATTAGAGTGTAAGCTCCCCTGGTACAGAGACTGATGTGACTGTGGGGGAGGGGACATTAGAGTGTAAGCTCCTCTGGTACAGAGACTGATGTGACTGTGGGGGAGGGGACATTAGAGTGTCAGCTCGTCCGGTGCAGAGACTGATGTGACTGTGGGGGAGGGGACATTAGAGTGTAAGCTCCTCCGGTGCAGAGACTGATATGACTGGCTCAGAGATCTCTGTGCAGCGCTGCGGTATGTGTCAGAGCCATATAAATGAGTAAACTATATCAGATATTTAATTTGTAAGGAATGTATTGGTGAACGCTGTTATTAGTTTTCTTCTATAATGGAATCTCTGGGATTGGCCAATCATCAGGTCGCACATTTGTATTATTATTTTGGCGAATGGCGAGTGGGGAGGGATCGTGTGATGAAGGCGCCCTGCTTCTCCTCGTTGTACTGGGCGCTGAATTCGGGGTGTCTGCTCAGGTTTTATGGGGTGTGCAGGAACTGGCAGTTCATGTTAATTGAATCCTGACGCTGATGTGACCACGCCAAATGTCATCTCCATTAATATCAGCAGTATCAATTATCTCTCTAATTATAGGATGTTCCTTTCCTTTCTGGAATAGGGACCCATTGTTCTTGCCAAGCTCTGCATTCCCCGGGGCCAGCAACCGGATGACATCTTCCCCGCATCCGGAGCTCAGCATAGAGCAGAAGAATCTGTTCAGAAATCACTACTTACATCCATCATTGCTGAGTACCCAGCAGTGGAAATTTTGGCTGTTCCATTTTATAGCTCCAACTCTACAGAATGACATTGAACAGGATTCTGATAGACGTGCAACAGATATTTTGTATTAAATCCTCTCTCCAGCTTCCCCTTCAGTCTTGCACAGGTGTACCGGCTCCTCCCCTTCAGTATTGCACAGGTGAACTGGCTCCTCCCCTTCAGTCTTGCACAGGTGTACCGGCTCCTCCCCTTCAGTCTTGCACAGGTGTACCGGCTCCTCCCCTTCAGTATTGCACAGGTGAACTGGCTCCTCCCCTTCAGTCTTGCACAGGTGTACCGGCTCCTCCCCTTCAGTCTTGTACAGGTGTACCGGCTCCTCCCCTCCAGTCTTGCACAGGTGTATTGGCTCCTTCCCTTCAGTTTTGCACATCTATACCGGCTCCACCCCTTCAGTCTTGCACTGGTGTACCGGCTCCTCCCCTCCAGTCTTGCACAGGTGTACCAGCTCCTCCCCCTCAGTCTTGCACAGGTGTACCGGCTCCTCCCCTTCAGTATTTCATAGGTGTACCGGCTCCTCCCCTTCAGTCTTGCACAGGTGTACCAGCTCCTCCCCTTCAGTATTGCACAGGTGTACCAGCTCCTCCCCCTCAGTCTTGCACAGGTGTATTGGCTCCTCCCCTTCAGTATTTCACAGGTGTACCGGCTCCTCCCCTTCAGTCTTGCACATCTATACCGGCTCCACCCCTTCAGTCTTGCACAGGTGTACCGGCTCCTCCCCTTCAGTTTTGCACAGGTGCACCGGCTCCTCCCCTTCAGTCTTGCACAGGTGTACCGACTCCTCCCCTTCAGTCTTGCACAGGTGTATCGGCTCCTCCCCTTCAGTATTGCACAGGTGTACCGGCTCCTCCCCTGGACTGGAATGGCTTCCTCTGATATCACCACACACTGGGAGCTTCTCACAATGTGCATTAGAAGCTGCAGCCAGTCAGATAGAACTCCGCCTCTTTTCCTGGCTGGAGGACGTCTAGCATCATCTAGTCACTTTAGTCATTCTAGTGCTTTCCTCCCCAGCCTGACTGTCCCTGGTCCCGCCCCTTTCCTCCCAGCCTGACTGTCCCTGGTCCCGCCCCTTTCCTCCCCAGCCTGACTGTCCCTGGCCCCGCCCCTTTCCTCCCCAGCCTGACTTCCCTGGCCCCACCCCTTTCCTCCCCAGCCTGACTGTCCCTGGCCCCGCCTCTTTCCTTCATTGGATTTCAGTTCTTTCAACCGTGGGGGCTCAGCATCACATGTGGGCGTTACCAATGTAAATACAGCCTGCCTAGGAAACGCCCACTCCTCCAGACTGATACCCTCCTATCAAGGCATTTTAGTATTTGCATAACTCCTCCCACTTCTGACATCAGGAGGGAGGGCTCTTGAGAGGAGGACTGAGGCCAGGAAAAAAAGACAAAACTTATTTTTTAACATTTTATTTTTACTTTTACATCATTTTATATATTAAATATTACATTATAGGGTATTATATTTTATAAATACGTTTCATTGTAACAGTTCCTCAGTTTGTAACAATTTCCTGTTAGTTGTTATTATAAATATTATTATTATTTGAAGTACAACTTTGTATTTGTAGTCTGAAGGACCTCAGGATTGGTCCACCCAAGAATGATACTGCAGCTTTAAATCGACCTAAAAAATCTGACTGCTTGGCTCCACCCACTAGCATTAAATGGAAGACCCAAAGCCCCCCCCCCCCCCCATTGTAGTTTTCTTGTATTTTACAGTACAGAGAATGCAGCAGGAGGAGTAAGACCACAGAAGCCTCCCTGAAGAAGTCAGTGCAAGTTCAGGACTACCAATTTCTCTCCGTAAATATCACTTTCGGGTAGAGTCGCCCTTTAACAGTATTTTTTTTTTCACAGTAACATTTCACATTATTTGGTGCAGTTGTCAGTGATGAGCGAATTCTTTCACAAACCCGATAAAGCAGCAAATCGGGAATTTTTTATTCATTCATTTTTTTCAACCGAAGGAAAATACCGAATTCTGGTCACTAGATGGAGCTGAGGAGCACACTTATTTCCTTTGATACTCGGCTCCCTCTAGTGGCCATAATGTGGTATTTCCCCCATTCACTCGCTTTACTTTTTCAATAAATAACATTCGATCTGCAAAGAATATAACCAGAGAACATTCAGTTTTAGCCCCATTCACACAGAATAAATTAATAACTATGCATGGTTTTAATAAATACACCCCCAAATGTTGCAAATGTGATGACAGGTCCACTTTGGTTGGATCTTATATATGCTGAAAGTCCTGTACGAGGTCTTGCTTTCCGCTTTTCGGTGTTTTTTGCCACCCTATAGTATTCCAGTTTCATTCCCACTGGTTTCATTATTCCAGCTGCCAGCATCTGGGGACTCGGAGTTCAGCTTAGATACAAGCACGTCCTCCTTCTCCAGCATGTACTTGGGCAGCCTCCTCTCCATGTACTCTCCATTGTGCTCCAGAGCATTCAGAAACTTTTCCTTCTCTTCCTTCTTCTCTTTCTCTGCTTCGTTTTCCACTAGAATGCTCTCCACGTCCGCCAGCATCTCGTACGTGCGCCGACTCTCCTCCAAACACATACAGGTGCACTTTGATGCGCAATACCATATGATGACCAGCAGGGTGATCGACAGCATTCCGGAGGTCTGCAGGTGGGATAAGAAGATTGGAAAGGGTTAAAGGTCTGCTCCGGATATGAAAAGTAAATCTCTACAATACGGGGTTATATAGAAGCATTAGGGAGGGGACACTTTTCAGAGTTTGAGCTCAGCAGACCGTGTCACTGTGTCATATGCAAATACGGGGTTAATTATGCATAAGTAATGACTAGTGTTGGGGTACAGGGAGGGTTAGGATTACAGGGAGGGTTGGTGTTGGGGTTACCGGAAGGGTTGGTGTTGGGGTTACAGGGAAGGTAGCTGTTAGGGTTACAGGGAGGGTTAGTGTTGGAGTAAAAGGGAGGATTAGAGTTGGGGCTACAGGGAGGTTTGGTGTTGGATTTACTGGGAGGGTTAGTGTTGGTGTTACAGGGAGGGTGAGTGTTGGGGTTACAGGGAGGGTTGGTGTTGGATTTACTGGGAGGGTAAGTGTTGGGGTTACAGGGAGGGTGAGTGTTGGGGCTACAGGGAGGGTTGGTGTTGGATTTACTGGGAGGGTTAGTGTTGGGGTTACAGGGAGGGTGAGTGTTGAGGTTACAGGAAGGGTTAGTGTTGGAGTAAAAGGGAGAGTTAGTGTTGGGGTTACAGGGAGGGTTGGTGTTGGATTTACTGGTAGGGTTAGTGTTGGGGTTACAGGGAGGTGAGTGTTAGGGCTACAGGGAGAGGTAGTTTTGGGGTTACAGAAAGGGTTAGTGTTGGAGTGAAAGTGAGGGATAGTGTTTGGGTTACAGGAAGGGTTAGTGTTGGGGCTACAGGAAAGGGTTGGTGTTGGGGTTACAGGGAGGGTTGGTGTTGGAGTTACAGGGAGGGTTAGTGTTGAGGTTACAGGAAGGGTTAGTGCTGGAGTAAAATGGAGGATTAGTGTTGGGGTTACAGGGTTGGTGTTGGGGTTACAGAGAGAATTAGTATTGGGGTTACAGGAAGGGTTAGTGTTGGAGTAACAGAGAGGATTAGTGTGGGGGTTACAGAGAGGGTTAGTGTTGGGGTTACAGGGATTATTAGTTCTGAGATTACAGGGAGAATTGGTGTTAGGGTTTCAGGGAGGGTTAGTGTTGGAGTAACAGGGAGGGTTAATGTTAGGGATACAGGGAGAGGTAGTGTTGGGGTTACAGGGAGGATTGGTGTTGGGGTTACAAGGAGGACTAATGTTGGGGTTACAGGGAGAATTAGTATTGGGGTTACAGGGAGGGTTAGTGTTGGGGTTACCGGAATAATTAGTACTGGGGTGACAGGGAGGGTTGATGTTGGGGTTACAGGGAGGGATAGTGTTGGGGTTACAGGGATAATTAGTACTAGGGTTACATGGATTGTTAGTGTTGGGAATACAGGAAGGGTTAGTGTTGGGGTTACAGGGAAGGTTGCTGTTAGGGTTACAGGGAGGGTTAGTGTTGGGGTCACAGGGAGGGTTAATGTTGGGGTTACATGGATTGTTAGTGTTGGGGTTACAGGGAGGGTTGGTGTTGGGGTTACAGGGAGGGTTAATGTTGGGGTTACAGGGAGGGTTGGTGTTGGGGTTACAGGGAGGGTTAATGTTGGGGTTACAGGGAGGGTTGGTGTTGAGGTTACAGGGAGGGTTGGTGTTGGGATTACAGGGAGGGTTGGTGTTGGGGTTACAGGGAGGGTCGGTGTTGGGATTACAGGGAGGGTCGGTGTTGGGATTACAGGGAGGGTTAGTGTTGGGGTTACAGGGAGGGTTAATGTTGGGGTTACATGGATTGTTAGTGTTGGGGTTACAGGGAGGGTTGGTGTTGGGGTTACAGGGAGGGTTAATGTTGGGGTTACAGGGAGGGTTGGTGTTGGGGTTACAGGGAGGGTTAATGTTGGGGTTACAGGGAGGGTTGGTGTTGAGGTTACAGGGAGGGTTGGTGTTGGGATTACAGGGAGGGTTGGTGTTGGGGTTACAGGGAGGGTCGGTGTTGGGATTACAGGGAGGGTCGGTGTTGGGATTACAGGGAGGGTAATGTTGGGGTTACAGGGAGGGTTGGTGTTGAGGTTACAGGGAGGGTTGGTGTTGGGATTACAGGGAGGGTTGGTGTTGGGGTTACAGGGAGGGTCGGTGTTGGGATTACAGGGAGGGTCAGTGTTGGGGTTACAGGGAGGGTAATGTTGGGGTTACAGGGAGGGTTGGTGTTGGGGTTACAGGGAGGGTCGGTGTTGGGATTACAGGGAGGGTCAGTGTTGGGGTTACAGGGAGGGTAATGTTGGGATTACAGGGAGGGTTGGTGTTGGGGTTACAGGGAGGGTTGGTGTTGGGGTTACAGGGAGGGTCGGTGTTGGGGTTACAGGGAGGGTCGGTGTTGGGGTTACAGGGAGGGTAATGTTGGGGTTACAGGGAGGGTTGGTGTTGGGGTTACAGGGAGGGTTGGTGTTGGGGTTACAGGGAGGGTCGGTGTTGGGATTACAGGGAGGGTCGGTGTTGGGATTACAGGGAGGGTAATGTTGGGGTTACAGGGAGGGTTGGTGTTGAGGTTACAGGGAGGGTTGGTGTTGGGATTACAGGGAGGGTTGGTGTTGGGGTTACAGGGAGGGTCAGTGTTGGGGTTACAGGGAGGGTAATGTTGGGGTTACAGGGAGGGTTGGTGTTGGGGTTACAGGGAGGGTCGGTGTTGGGATTACAGGGAGGGTCAGTGTTGGGGTTACAGGGAGGGTAATGTTGGGGTTACAGGGAGGGTTGGTGTTGAGGTTACAGGGAGGGTTGGTGTTGGGATTACAGGGAGGGTTGGTGTTGAGGTTACAGGGAGGGTTGGTGTTGAGGTTACAGGGAGGGTTTGTGTTGGGATTACAGGGAGGGTTGGTGTTGGGGTTACAGGGAGGGTTGGTGTTGGGGTTACAAGAAGAACTAGTGTAAGGACACCTCTAGGGTAGGCGGTGGGTTTCAGCACCAATAACTGCACACTTCCACCTTCCGGTGCTGCCATTCTCTGTATTGTTGTTTTCTATGTTAGACTTGTTTACAGATCCCTATTAGATGATTGGGTATGATATCTATGCATGCATTTGTTATGTGTATAACTAAGCTAATAAAAGAGCCCTTCAACGCAGTGATCACAACAGCCAGCAATCATATTTTACTGATCTGACTCACGAAAACTGAAATCCGTATGTGATGGATTACTGCGAACAGAAGAGCACCTCCCCCGTCATCTATATCAATTACCAGATCGCCGAAGTCAGGAGGAATGTAAAGATGAGATTTCATCTGCTTACAGATCTCCTGATTCCTTCTTTCCACCCTCATCAGTATGTTAAAAACATTTTAAAATAAAACTTTTACATTTTCATGACACACATTTATTTTTAGTCTCAGCGACGTCACCCCCAGGGTTTCTCTGCTTTTCTATGCAATGCAGGCAGATTACAGCTGGTGGGAGGGGCCAGCAAATAACTTCCAGAAAACCTCACAGCACCCCGCGTCAGTACTCCTCTCAAGAGCCCTCAGTTCTGATGCAAGCAGTGGACTGGCTCTTGGGACGAGTTATGCAAATATTAAACATCTCTCTCTCTCTCTATATATATATTATTTATTTCAATGTTCAATGGTGTGATTTCCCCATAGTAGATGTGTCTCCTCTCCTACAACGGGTAAATTGCCCTAAAGTAGACAAGTCTCCTCCTCTATAGCGAGATGTGATTCTTCTCCTACAATGGTGTGATTTCCCTATAGTAGATATGTCTCTTCTACAAAGATGAGAGTTCCCTATGGGAGACCTGTCTCCTCTCCTACCAAGGTGAAGTTTCCCAGCAGTAGACCTGTTTCCTCTCCTACCAAGGTGAAGTTTCCCAGCAGTAGACCTGTTTCCTCTCCTACCAAGGTGAAGTTTCCCAGCAGTAGACCTGTCTCCTCTCCTACAAAGGTGAAGTTTCCCAGCAGTAGACCTGTCTCCTCTCCTCCAATAATGAACTTTTCCTACAGAAGATGTGTCTCCTCTCCTACAACGGTTAAATTGCCCAAAAGTAGACGTGTCTCCTCCTCTATAGCGAGATGTGATTCTTCTCCTACAACGGTGTGATTTCCCTATAGCAGATGTCTCTTCTACAAAGATGAGAGTTCCCTATGGTAGACCTGTCTCCTCTCCTATGAAGGTGCAGTTTTCCAGCAGTAGACCTGTCTCCTCGCCTCCAATAATGAACTTTTCCTACAGAAGATGTGTCTCCTCTCCTACAATGGTTAGGTGGCCCTAAAGTAGACGTGTCTCCTCCTCTATAGCGAGATGTGATTCTTCTCCTACAATGGTGTGATTTCCCCATAGTAGATATGTCTCTTCTACAAAGATGAAAGTTCCCTATGGTAGACCTGTCTCCTTTCCTACGAAGGTGAAGTTTCCCAGCAGTAGACCTGTCTCCTCTCCTCCAATAATGAACTTTTCCTACAGAAGATGTGTCTCCTCTCCTACAACGGGTAAATTGCCCTAAAGTAGACGTTTCTCCTCCTCTATAGCGAGATGTGCTTCTTCTCCTACAATGGTGTGATTTCCCCATAGTAGATGTGTCTCTTCTACAATGATGAGAGATCCCAATAGTAGACCTGTCTCCTCTCCTACAAAGGTGAAGTTTCCCAGCAGTAGACCTGTCTGCTCTCCTCCAATAGTGAACTTTTCCTACAGAAGACATGTCTCCTCTCCTACAATGGTTAGATTGCCCTAAAGTTGACATATCTCCTCCTCTATAGCGAGATGTGATTCTTCTCCTACAACTGTGTGATTTCCCCATAGCAGATGTCTCTTCTACAATGATGAGAGTGCCCAATGGTAGACCTGTCTCCTCTCCTACGAAAGTGAAGCTTCCCAACAGTAGACCTGTCTCCTCTCCTCCAATAATGAACTTTTCCTACAGAAGATGTGTCTCCTCTCCTACAACGGTTAGATTGCCATAAAGTAGACGTGTCTCCTCCTCTATAGCGAGATGTGATTCTTCTCCTACAACGGTGTGATTTCCCCATAGTAGATGTGTCTCTTCTACAATGATGAGAGATCCCAATAGTAGACCTGTCTCCTCTCCTACGAAGGTGAAGTTTCCCAGCAGTAGACCTGTCTGCTCTCCTCCAATAATGAACTTTTCCTACAGAAGATGTGTCTCCTCTCCTACAACACTTAGATTGCCATAAAGTAGACGTGTCTCCTCCTGTATAGCGAGATGTGATTCTTCTCCTACAATGGTGTGATTTCCCTATAGTAGATGTGTCTCCTCTCCTTCAGTGGTGAGAGTTCTCAATGGTAGACCCTTCTCCTCTCTTACAATAGTTACATTCCCCGACAGTAGATGTGTCTCCTCCTGCAATGGAGAAAAAATCCCAAAGTGGATGTGTTTCCCTTCCTACAAACCTGTACTAGGTTTGTCTCCTCTAATGCAATGTCAAGAGTTTCCAACAGCAGATATGCCCACTCTCCTACAATGATAAGATTTCCTAGCAGTAGACGTTTGTTCCCTCTATAGATCCCTCTAAAATATGATTTTCCTTTTCGTAGTGAGATGGGTCTCCTTTTCCAAAAATGGTGAGATTTTCCCACAGTTGATGTGTTGATGTGTCTTCACTGGTCAAATTTTCCTGGAGAAGATGTTTCTCCTCTCCTACAACAATGAGATTTTCCTACAGTAGATGGCTTTCTTCTCCTATAATGATAGGATTTCCTCATGGTAGATGGGTCTCCTGTCCTACAATGGTAAGATTATCCCACGGTAGATGTGTCTCCTCTCCCACAATGGGGAGATCTCCTCACAGTAGAGATGTCTCTTCTCATATAGTAATGACTCTTAGCCTCCACTATGAGAAAATCTAACCAATGGAGGAGAGAAGACACATCTCCCATAGGGAAATCACATTACTGCAGTAGAGGAGACATATCTACTGTAGGGAAATCTTACTATTATAGGAGAGGAGACACATACAGTATACTAGTGGGAATATATTACTACTGTGAAAAAGGAGATACATAGTCATGACCAAAAATCTTGTCTCCCCCCACATTTCTGTCAGATAACGCACCACTTCCCCCTAAAAATAGTTACAATTACAAATGTTTCGGCAATCTCATGTTTATTTCTTTTTTTTGTATTGGTATGACAAATAAAAAAAAAGTGGAGAAACAAAAAGCCAAGTTTGATACATTCTAATCCAAACCCCAAAAATAGACTGGACAAAATTATTGGCACCCTCAGTTTAATATTTGTTAGCACATCCCTTGGAAAAAATACCTGAAATCAAAGGCTTCCTGTAACCATCAATGAGTTTCTTCCACCTCTCTACTGGAATTTTGGAGCGCTCTTCTTTTGCCAACTGCTCCAGGTCCCTCAGATTGGAAGGGTTCCTTTTCCCAACTGCTGTTTTGAGATCTCTCCCCAGGAGCTCTGTGGGATTGAGATCTGGACTCATTGCTGGCCAGTTCAGTAGAATTCCCCACAGTAGATCTGTCTCTTCTCTAACAATGGTGAGATTTCCCCATGGTAGATATTTCTCCTCTCCTATGATGGTAACATTTCCCCACAAAATGTATGTCTCCTCTCTTAAAACAGTAAGATTCTTCCACAAAACAAATGTCTCCTACCCCTCTTTAATGAGATTTTCCTCTGTAGTTAGATGTGTCTCCTCTATCACAATGGCGAGAAGAGAGATATCTCTTCTCATACAGTATTGAAGTTTCACCTAAACAAGATGTGTCTCCTCTCCCACAATAGTAATATTTCCACCAATATATGTGTCTTCTGTCCTAAAATGGTAAGATTCCCCCACAGTAGATGTGTCTCCTCTTCCCTTGTAGCGATACGTTCCCCATATTAGGTGTGTCTACCTTTAATTTATAATAATTATCCACAGTAGGAATATTTCCTTTCATACAAATATGATGTTTCTTCACAGTAGATGTGCGTCCTCTTCTACAGTGGTGCAATTGCTCCAGAAATGGTGAGATGTTCCCAGAGTAGATGTACAGTATCTCTTCTACTACATGAGTCTCTTATCCTACAATAATGAGATTTATCTACAGTAAATGGGTCTCCTATCCTACACTGGTACATTTTTCCTACAGAAGATGTGTCTCCTGTCAAACAATAGTGGGATTTTCCCACTGTAGATGTTTCACAGAATCCATGCCAAGACTTCTAATGGTACCCACAGAAACCCCACCAATACTTCCAGTGAATCCCTGCAAGGACGTCCAATGATACCAACAGAATCCCTGCCAGGACTTCCAATGGTCCAATGCTGATATTTCCCCTAACTATTGCATATCTTCTCCTTTGTTGATAGGATTTCCCCACAATAGGTATGTCTTTTTTGCTACAACAGTGATATTTCCCAACACCATTATGTCTACTATGCTAAAATGGTAAGATCCACAGTAGATGTGTCTCCTCTCCCCTTGCAGTGAGATTTTCCCCACATTAGGTGTGTCTCCCCTTCATTCAAAATTAGATTTATTCACAGTAGGAATAACTCCCCTCAAACAAATATGAGGTTTCCCCACAGTAGATGTGTCTTCTCTTCAACAGTGGTGCAATTTCTCCCACATTGGTGCAATTTCCCCACACCAGATGTGTTCTACAGTAGTGAGATTTTCCCAAAGTAGATGTACAGTATCTCTTCTACTACATAAGTCTCTTCTTGTACAGTAATGAGATATATCCACAGTAGATGAGTCTCCTCTCCTTCAATAGTGTGTTTTTCCTACAGAAGATGTGCCTCCTCTCAAACAGTGGTGAGATTTTCCCACAATAGATGTTTCACAGAATCCATGTCAATACTTCTATTGATACCCATAGAAATCCTGCCAGGACTTCCAGGTAGCCACAGAATTCCTGCAAGGACTTCCAATGGTAGCCACAGAATCCCTACAAGGACTTCTAATGGTAGCCACAGAATCCCTGCCGGAACTTCTAATGGTCCAACAGTGATATATCCCCACTAACTATTGCATATCTCCACCTATGTTGGTAAGATTTCCTCACAGTAGACATGTCTTCTCTACTGTAATAGTGATATTCCCTAACACCATTGTATCTACTCTCCTAAAATGGTAAGACTTCCAAACAGTAGATGTGTCTCCTCTCCTACAATGGTGCAATTTCCCCTCTCCTATATTGGTGAGATTTCCCCACAATAGTTGTGTTTCTTCTACTACAGTGGTAGGATTTTCTTACAGAAGACATGTCTCTTCTCAAACAATAGTGAGTTTTCCCTCTTTAATGAGATTTTCCTCTGCAGTTAAATGTGTCTCCTCTATCACAATGCTGAGAAGAGAGATGTCTCTTCTCATACAGTATTGAGATTTTGCCTACACAAGATGTGTCTCCTTTCCCACAATAATAATATTTCCACCAATATATGTGTCTACTCTCCTAAAATGGTAAGATTTCCCCACAATAGATGTGTCTCCTCCCCTCTTGTAGTGATATTTTTCCCATATTAGGTGTGTCTCCCCCTCATTTATAATAAGATTTATCCACAGTAGGAATATCTCCTCTCATTCAAATATAAGGTTTCCTCACAGTAGATGTGTCTCCTCTTCTTCAATGGTGCAATTTCTCCTGAAATGTGAGATGTTCCCAAAATAGGTGTACAGTATCTCTTCTACTACATGAGTCTCCTACGATAATGAGATTTATCCACAGTAGATGTGGCTCCTCCTCTTACCATGGTGAGCATTTCCTACAGAAGATGTGTCTTCTCTCAAACAATAGTGGAGATTTTCCCACCGTAGATGTTTCACAGAATCCATGTCAAGATTTTAATGGTACCCAAAGAATCCCTACCAATACTTTCCAGTGGTACTCAGAGAATCCCTGCAAGGACTTCCAATGGTAGCCACAGAATCCCTGCCAGGACTTCCAATGGTGCAATAGTGATATTTCTCCACTAACTTGTTGCATATCTTCTTTGTTGGCAAGATTTTCCCACAGTAGGTATGTCTTCTCTACTTCAATAGTGATATTACCCCACACCATTATGTCTACTATACTAAAATGGTAAGATTTCCCCATAGTAGATGTGTCTCCTCTCCTGCAATGGTGCAATGTTTCCTCGCTTACATTGGTGAGATTTCCCCACAGTAGATGTGTCTCCTCTCCTGCAATGGTGCAATGTTTCCTCGCTTACATTGGTGAGATTTCCCCACAGTAGATGTGTCTCCTCTCCTGCAATGGTGCAATTTTTCCTCTCCTACATTGGTGAGATTTCCCCACAGTAGATGTGTCTCCTCTCCTGCAATGGTGCAATGTTTCCTCGCTTACATTGGTGAGATTTCCCCACAGTAGATGTGTCTCCTCTCCTGCAGTGGTGCAATGTTTCCTCGCTTACATTGGTGAGATTTCCCCACAGTAGATGTGTCTCCTCTCCTGCAATGGTGCAATTTTTCCTCTCCTACATTGGTGAGATTTCCCCACAGTAGATGTGTCTCCTCTCCTGCAATGGTGCAATGTTTCCTCGCTTACATTGGTGAGATTTCCCCACAGTAGATGTGTCTCCTCTCCTGCAATGGTGCAATGTTTCCTCGCTTACATTGGTGAGATTTCCCCACAGTAGATGTGTCTCCTCTCCTGCAGTGGTGCAATGTTTCCTCGCTTACATTGGTGAGATTTCCCCACAGTAGATGTGTCTCCTCTCCTGCAATGGTGCAATTTTTCCTCTCCTACATTGGTGAGATTTCCCCACAGTAGATGTGTCTCCTCTCCTGCAATGGTGCACTTTTTCCTCTCCTACATCGTTGAGATTTCCCCACAGGAGTTGTACAGTATTTCTTCTACTACAATGGTAGGATTTTCCTACAGAAGACCTGTCTCTTCTCAAACAACAGTGAGTGTTTCCCACAGTAGATGTTTCACTGGTGGTTTTTCCTACCAGTAGTCTGCTCTCCTAAATGTGTAAGATTTTCCATAATGAATGTTTCTTCTGCAATGGTGAGATTTCTCCACAGTTGGTGTGTTTCCTATTCTAGAATGAGATTTCCACCAAGTAGAGGTATCTCTTCTCCTACAATACTGAGTTGATGTTTATCTTCCTGTATGGTAGTGGGATTTTCCCAAAATAGATGTGTCTCCTCTCCTTCAATGTTGAGATTTCCCCACAGCACCCCACCTACAATAATGAGAGTTCCCTTTAGCAGTTGGTATTTTTGCCGCCCCAAGCAGGGCAGAAGTGTATCTCCCTTACCACTGAACTCCACAATTATTTATTCTGGATTAAGGATTTTCCATTGGGTAGGTTGACAACAACTTTTTAGCTAAGTAAGGGATGTTGTGATTTGGCAAAACGGGCAATCCCATTGGGAAGTTTTCATCACTGGAATGTTACATCACATAAAGCAACCCCCAGTTATTGGGTTTTAAAATGTCTTTTAATATCACATCAATATATTTTCTATATCCATTGTATTTTATGGTGTATTGAACGAACCCCTTACCTGAAACACGAATAAGTAAAAGTCGTGGTCAACCTGATAGTGAGAGATCGCTACAACAAAGCAGGACAGGTACCGTCCATCTGTCATTGCAATCAGGAGCCAAATCAGTGGAGGTTTTCCAACCTTCAAGACAACGTAGATACAAGCCCAATTGCCAGACCAACACGGGCAACATTCCTTCTTGTTGAAGCCAGGAAAATAGAATAATCCTATGAAGATGAAGACGATGGCTGGACCCAGGAAGAACGAGAGGCTGTAGATGCCTATAAGGACCACACTGTATCCACTTGCTGGATTTGTTGGACATTCAAAGCTGGAGTCTAAAATTGCTTGTATTCCAATAAGAGAGAAGGTCACTAAGGCCGTATTCACAAACTTGCTACCAGTGGCAGTGTATGTTCCGAATGCGTCAGATATGGTCATTTTGATCCAATGGTTAGCTTGGAGAGTACAATTGTCGAATATTTACAACAGGGAAATGTGTCTCTATAAGTCTGGAGACCTTAAATCCCACCAGAGGAGCAGTATGGAGAACTCGTTGCCTGGGGTGCAGAAGGTGCAGTCTCCTTTTTTAAAGCTCAAGAATATATCTTGCACTGCTTACTGATTGGGCTGATTAAGCTCATTTGCCTACTGGAAGAACCGGATAGACCTGTCATGAGAATGTGCAATGTGCAACGGCATCACAATTTTCCCTGGAATCAGAACAATCTGACACTGTGAGAATGGCTATAAATCATTTTTTATATGGATTCTTCGGCTCCAGTTTGGAGGAGGAAGTCACATGGAGACTACATCCAATTTTTCCAATAATACTTATCAATAAGAACGTCAATAATTAATTATTGCAGAATTACCAATGCTTGGAATCTGCTCTTTGAGTAACTTCAAGGGCTGAACAGGAAGTCATGGAACAGCTGACGTAACATTTTTTTTTATGTGCTGAAGTCCTTCAAATTTCACGTGTTGGTAGAGTAACTTTTCCTCTATATTAACTCTTCCCTCAGAGTAACTCTTCTTCTTTTTCATTGCAGGTAAACAATGGATTCCAAGAAAAAGCAACATGTTATCATTGAGTTCTTGACAAAGGTGGGGTGCAGATAACCAGCTCCTGACTAACCATTAGGGTCTAGCTCCTCCTAGCTGCACTAAGTGGGTGCTACAATGGATTCCAAGCAGAAGCCGCCATGTGCCGCCATGTGCCGCCATGTTCTTCATGAAGAATGGGTGCAGGCTGTTCAACATCCACAGAAGGCTATAGATTGTTTATGGAGATGGCACCATCGACAAGAGTCACCATTGACAAGACATTGCTCATCGATGGTGTCATCTCCATAATCATTCTGTGGCCTTCTGTGGCTGTTGAACAGCCTGCACCCTTTCTTCATGAAGGACATGGTGGCTTCTGCTTGGAATCCATTGTAGCACCCTCTTAGTGCAGCTAGGAGGAGCTAGACCCTAATGGTTAGTCAGGAGCTGGTTAGCCGATTAGGTGTGATAGCCAGAGGGGTCAAATTTTGTTCATGGCTGAGAGATTCTGCAGGCCACCCCCTCTGCAATTTCCCCCTGCTCTGAGGCTTTCAGAGGAGGGCCTTGGAGGCAGTGAGTGGATCTGAGTTGGTTGCACTCTTGAGGGACCTCAGCCAATCCCCAACACAAGGCTTGGCAATGGCATTGGTGTATTTAGGTCTTGTGCTGCCCTAGGCAACACAAAAATCATTCACCCCCACGGACACCGACCAACACCAACTCCCCCCCCCCCCCCCTTGCCCCTCTCGTGGAGAAAGCCTGACATTGACCAAAAAAAACCCTGCCCCCCACATGGGAGGGCCTTCCACTACCCCCCCCCCCCCCCGGCCATAGAGAGAAAGACACTTATATTCATCTCCGGACATCCCCGAGAATGAGAGTCAGGCTCTACTTGCACCATAAAGCAGCCCACAGCCTCTCTCTCATCCATATTCTGATTCCCCCAATAAATACCAAAACCAAAGCTCAAGGAACTGGTTTCTGTCTCTGGATGAATGTTTGTTCGGAAAATGCTGTATGACTGGCCATGTAGGGCTATAGGGGGACCCAAATTCATCAGCAGTCCCTAAGGGGGCAGTGCTACACCACTACTTACCTGCAATGAAGAAGATAGGGAGTTACTCTACCAACGTGAAATTTGAGGGACCAATGTAAGTCAATACAAAAGTTACGCCCACTTTTGCATTCCTTTCTGTTCAGCCCTTGAAATGACTCAGAGGCAGATTCCAAGGACACGTCATTCCCCATCTTCACGATGTTACACGGACCCCCTCACACCGTCAAGGGTTTGCTTCTGACCCTTCCACAAGGCAGACTTTGTCATCAGAAGGTCAGTCTTCCCAAATCTTTTCCAGTTTTTGATTCTGGACTGTTAAACCCTCCTGGAAGGTTCTTCTGTTTCTGAGAGACCCTTAAGGTGAGAGCTCTGTGCTGAGTTCCAGGGTCTGTACACCCGCTGTGCCCATTATGAGGGGTTCCCACCATCCCTGTGCTGAGTTCTGGGGTCTGTACACCTGCTGTGCCCATTATGAGGGGTTCCCACCATCTCTGTGCTAAGTTCCCGGGTCTGTGCACCCACTGTGCCCATTATCAGGGGTTCCCACCATCCCTGTGCTGAGTTTCCACCACAATGCTGAATAAAAGACTACCATGCATTATGGACTGCCAGGACTCTTACTATCCTTGCCATGACCTCCACTGGTACTCTCAGGATCCCTGCCAGGACTTCCAATGGTACTCCCACTATCTCTGCCAGGACTTCCACTGGTACTCCCACTATCTCTGCCAGGACTTCCAATGGTACTCCCACTATCCCTTCCAGGACTTCCAATCATACTCACAAAATCCCTGAAAGGACTTCCAATGGTACTCCCACTATCCCTATTAGGAGTTCCAATCATACTCACAAAATCCCTGAAAGGACTTCCAATGGTACTCCCACTATCCTTGCCATGACCTCCACTGGTACTCTCAGGATCCCTGCCAGGACTTCCACTGGTACTCCCACTATCTCTGCCAGGACTTTCACTGGTACTCCCACTATCCCTTCCAGGACTTCCAATCATACTCACAAAATCCCTGAAAGGACTTCCAATGGTACTCCCACTATCCTTGCCATGACCTCCACTGGTACTCTCAGGATCCCTGCCAGGACTTCCAATGGTACTCCCACTATCCCTTCCAGGACTTCCAATCATACTCACAAAATCCCTGAAAGGACGTCCAATGGTACTATTAGAATCTCTTCCAGGACTTCCGATGGCACTGCTAGAATCTCTTCCAGGACTTCCAATGGTACCTCCTGTCCTGATGATAAAGTTTTTAACAAGCCAGGAAAAAGGAGAAGATCTGCAACAGATACAAATCTGACTGGGGTTCTAGCCCTCATCTGTACTACTAAAGAAAAGCAGATTTGTGTTGCTGTTGAAGAGTTCACTTGGAAATCATTGTGAAGAGAACCCTCCAGTCCTGGACAGTTGCCATGTTGACCACTCCAAAAATCAACGCTTCCCATATTAAATCAATCATTTAAAGTGGAATTCCAACTTTCACCTAACTAGCTTTAAAATACTCCCCTCCCCCGCTGTTAGGAAGGGGGAGGGTCCAGTTTTAGGTCTAGTTGGGTAACTGGAATTCCACTTCAATAACCACAAGAGACATCAGTTTCTGATTTCTGGGAACTCCATATCAGCTTGATCAGACCCCAACTCCTAAATGCCTCCCAGTAGGACACTAAGGGGTCTATTGATAGAAATAGGATTTGCATAGCCTTTGGTGATCATTCGGAGCAGTTTGGGTGGAAACATTGTTTTTTAGGTTATTTTCTCTTCTGAATGAATATTCGTCCATTATGGGCAGAAGTGACATACAGCATTGTGGCCTCTGGAACTGAGGAGCAAAAAAATACATACAACCTCGTAACAAAAGATCCGATGTAACAATGCCAGAGAAAAGAAATGTAACAAATTGTTCCATTTATCTGCTTATTCCCTCCAGTGTTCTCTGGAGTTGTTACATTGTATCGCTTGTTGCAAAGATGTATTTTCTATGCTGCTCGGCTCCATCTAGTGCAGGGGTGTCCAAACTACGGCCCTCCGGGTGTTGAGGAACTGCAAGTCCCATGAGGCCTTGCAAGACTCTGACATCCACAGGCAAGACACCCAGAGGATGAGGCATGATGGGACTCGTAGTACTCCAACAGCTGGAGGGCCATAATTTGGACACCCCTGATCTAGTGTATAGAGTCTGCAGTGCAGTATTTTGTTATTGCCCATAATAAAAGAACATTCATTCAGAATTAAAAAGACTTTAAAGTGGAGTTCCACCCAAAAGTGGAAGCTCCACACTTCTGCCCCCCCCCCCTCCCCCGCAGCCCTTTGGGACCTTGGAAGTCTGGCTCCCCCCCCCCACCCCCGCAGCCCTCTGGGACTTTGGAAGTCTGGGACCTGGAAGTCTGCCCCCCCAACCCCCTCCCCCCCCCCGCAGCCCTCTGGGACCTGGAAGTCTGTCCCACAACCCCCTCCCCCCCCCCGCAGCCCTCTGGGACCTTGGAAGTCTAGGACCTGGAAGTTTGGCTCCCCCACCACAGCCCTCTGGGACCTTGGAAGTCTGGGACCTGGAAGTCTGCCCCCCCAACCCCCTCCCCCCCCCCCCCGCAGCCCTCTGGGACCTTGGAAGTCTGGGACCTGGAAGTCTGTCCCCCCCCCCCCCCCCCCCGCAGCCCTCTGGGACCTTGGAAGTCTAGGACCTGGAAGTTTGCCCCCCCCCGCAGCCCTCTGGGACCTGGAAGTCTGGCTCCCCCCCCCCCTCAGCCCTCTGGGACCTTGGAAGTCTGGGACCTGGAAATGTGCCCACACATCATGCTAGGAAGAGTGATTTTAGAGGTGGGGGGGTTGGAAGGGGGCAGAGGATGCCCACACATCATGCTAGGAAGGGTGATTTTAGAGGTGGGGGGGTTGGAAGGGGCCAGAGGATGCCCGCACATCATGCTAGGAAGGGTGATTTTAGAGGTGGGGGGGTTGGAAGGGGGCAGAGGATGCCCACACATCATATTAGGAAGGGGGATATTGGGGGGGGGTTGGAAAGGGGCAGAGGATCCCCACACATCATGCTAGGAAGGGTGATTTTAGAGGTGGGGGGGTTGGAAGGGGGCAGAGGATGCCCGCACATCATGCTAGGAAGGGTGATTTTAGAGGTGGGGGGGTTGGAAGGGGGCAGAGGATGCCCACACATCATGTTAGGAAGGGGGATATTGGGGGGGGGGTTGGAAAGGGGCAGAGGATCCCCACACATCATGCTAGGAAGGGTGATTTTAGGGGGGGTTGGAAGGGGGCACAGGATGCCCACACATCATGCTAGAGAGTGTGATTTTAAGGGGGGTTTGCAAGGGGGCAGAGGATGCCTGCACGTCATGTTAGGAAGAGTGATTTAAGGGGGGGATTTGGAAGGGGGCAGAGGATGTTCATACATAATGCTAGGAAGAGTGATTTTAGGGGGGATTGGGAAGGGGCAGAGGATGCCTACACATCATGCTAGGAAGAGTAATTTTAGGGGGGGGTTAGGAAGGGGGCAGAGGATGCCCACACATCATTCTAGGAAGTGTGATTTTGGGGGGGGGGGAGATTTGGAAGGGGCAGAGGATGCCAACACATCATGCAAGGAAGAGTGATTTTAAGGGGGGTGGGGAGGATTTGTGCTAAAGGGGGGGATTTGGAAAGGGACAGAGGATGCATGGACATATATACTTTATTCTTTACTGTTGGGACACAGAAGGTTTTAGAAGAATTTACCGGCCCCCGGTCTCAGTTGGGGACCCCCCCCCGCTCTAAAAGCATTTCAAATGTTTGTTGCCAACGCCCAGACACTGGGGTCCTGGGGCCCCTCCAGGACAGGGCAATGGGCCCTTGGAGTATTTGCAGGGTGAGCAGGAAGTTTCCCATGCTCGTTGGAGGTTATTCATGCCATTGCCATGGCCGGCTGTGATCCAGATTGATGACACACGATGGATAACACGGCAGCATGTGAGCGTCATTCGTCATTCACATGACCGCTGTAACACGTTCATACATAATGTATACCTGCCAGTGACAGTTCATTCATTCCGATATAAAGACATTCAGGATTGGACCGGTTCCCCGCAGAATGACGCTTCGCTGTACACAGACTTCACATGGCCCTGGAGGTGGCACGCCTGGAAAAGGACAAAATGTTATGTTCTCGGAATTTTTCCCGTAAGTCGTGATCGACAAATATTTACTATCCCACATTTCAGATGGATGAAATAAGTCCTGGTGTCGTGTCGATCCCGCCGTGACCTCATACATCATCTCCTGCATTGCTTTTAAAGCATTTGCACCCAACAGAGGTCGTGTGGACCGGCCCTAAACTCTGCCAGGTCAGGCAGCTAAATACAGCCCATAGATATATATATATAGATTTGTAGATGCGTCCATCCAGTCCTGAGATTTACACAGCTCTTTCCCAAAGAACAGCCCTGTTTACAAAGAAAGGGAACCTGATTTTTCTATTCTGCAGTTGCGCTTTCACTTACAGGTCTCCTTTCCCTCCTCCTGTGACAGGACAGCCGAAGGGAAAAAAAAACAGCACAATAAGCTCATCCCGAGGACACTCTATTCTCTCTTCCTATCCGCATGCACTGCAGGGCTTGTGCTGCTTTTTCCTCCCTCTGTTTCTGAGCTCTGCTGTACAGGGACTGCAAGAGGCAAGGCCAAATGTGGGTACTTACACTTGGGGCCGGTGCTAGGTGAACTAGGCAGACGCCTAGGGCGTACTGATGGCTGGGGCGCAGCCATGGCCACTGGAATGGTGCTGGGAGGGGGGATTTGTGCTAGAAGGAGAGATTAGGGGGATTTATGTTAGGAGGGGGGATTGGGTGGATTTGTGTTGGGGGGGGGATTGTGCTAAGAGGGGATGGGGGGGATTTCTGTTAGGAGAGGAGACTGGGGGGATTTGTGTTAGGAGGGGGGATTAGGTGGATTTGTGTTGGGGGAGATTGTGCTAAGAGGGGGGTTGGGAGGGAATTTGTGCTAGAAGAGGGGATGGGAGAGATTTATGTTAGGAGGGGGTCAGGTGGATTTATGTTGGGGGGGGGGATTGTGCTAAGAAGGTGGGTTGGGAGGGGTTGTGCAAGGAGAGCAGATTGAGGGAATTGTGTTAGAGAGGGGATGGGGGAGATTTTTGATAGGAGGGGGGATTGGGTGGATTTGTGTTGGGGGGGAATTGTGATAAGAGGGGGGGGATTGGGAGGGGTTGTGCTAAGAGGGGGGATTGGAAAGGATTTGTGTTGGGGGGTGATTGTGCTAAGAGGGGGGATTGGGAGGGGTTGTGCTAGGAGAGGGGATGGGGGGGGGGGTTGTGTGAAGAGAAGGGATGGGGGGGTTATGTTAGGAGGGGGGATTGGGGGGATTTATGTTGGGGGGAAATTGTGCTAAGAGGGGGGATTGGAGAGAATTTGTGTTGGGGGGGTGATTGTGCTATGTGGGGGGATTGGGAGGGGTTGTGCTAGGAGAGGAGATTGGGGGAATTGTGTTAGGAGAGGGGATGGGGAAATTTTTGATAGGAGGGGGGATTGGGTGGATTTGTGTTGGGGGTGGAATTGTGATAAGAGGGGGGATTAGGAGGGGTTGTGCTAGGAGGGGAGATTGGGGGGGATTTGTGCTAGGAGAGGGGATGGGGGGGTTGTGTGAGGAGAAGGGATTGGGTGGATTTGTGTTGGGGGGGAATTGTGCTAAGAGGGGGCATTGGGAGGGGTTGTGCTAGGAGAGGGGATGGGGGGGGGGTTGTGTGAGGAGAAGGGATGGGGGAGTTATGTTAGGAGAGGGGATTGGGTAGATTTGTGTTGGGGGGGAATTGTGTTAGGAGAGGGGATGGGGGGTTATGTTAGGAGGGGGGGTTGGAAGGGGTTGTGCTAGGAGAGGGGATGGGGGGGTTATGTTAGGAGGGGGGATTGGGTGGATTTGTGTTGGGGGGGAATTGTGATAAGAGGGGGGATTAGGAGGGGTTGTGCTAGGAGGGGAGATTGGGGGGGATTTGTGCTAGGAGAGGGGATGGGGGGGTTGTGTGAGGAGAAGGGATGGGAGGGGTTATGTTAGGAGAGGGGATTGGGTGGATTTGTGTTGGGGGGGAATTGTGCTAAGAGGGGGGATTGGGAGGGGTTGTGCTAGGAGAGGGGATGGGGGGGGGGGTTGTGTGAGGAGAAGGGATGGGGGAGTTATGTTAGGAGAGGGGATTGGGTAGATTTGTGTTGGGGGGGAATTGTGTTAGGAGAGGGGATGGGGGGTTATGTTAGGAGGGGGGGTTGGAAGGGGTTGTGCTAGGAGAGGGGATGGGGGGGTTATGTTAGGAGGGGGGATTGGGTGGATTTGTGTTGGGGGGGAATTGTGATAAGAGGGGGGATTGGGAGGGGTTGTGCTAAGAGGGGGGATTGAAGAGGATTTGTGTTGGGGGGGGGGATTGTGCTAAGAGGGGGGAATGGGGGGATTTGTGTTAGGAGAGGGGATTGGGTGGATTTGTGTTGGGGGGGGGAATTGTGCTAAGAGGGGGGATTGGGAGGGGTTGTGCCCTGCCTACACTGCTTGTATTTATGAAGATGTGTGTAAAATATATATATAAAAAAAAGCAGAATTAGACAAAATATACCCATGCTTCCCCATCCCCCCATCACACACTGCAAGGGTTACATTCTTGTTTGGTCTGTGGTTGTAGGCAATGGCAGAACTACCAGGGTGGCAAAGGTGGCACCTGCGACCTGACCCAGAGATCTGAGACAAGAAGGCGGCCCGCTGGAGCGCTGGGATTATCCTGTTCGGCTGGAGGTGACTGATGATGAAGGAGGCGGGCCGGTCACTTCCCTGAGTTGGTACCGAGCCCGGTGCTGGAGGGTGGCAGGTAGGAGGGACCCCTGTGGTCTCTGGGGACTGTGCTGAGCTCTGCGGTCCAGGAGAGGAGTCAGCAGGATAGGGGTGAGGAAGGGTGGAATGAGGGCCACTCTCTTCATACCGCCCGGTAAGTGTCCCCAGGACAGAGAATCAGGCTCAGCGGGTGTGACAGGGGAGCAAGGTCACTGGATGCGAGAGGGGATCGGCATCACCGGGTGTGACATGGGAAGTGGGTTCACCGGGTGCGACAGGGGATCAGGGTCACCAGGTGTGACAGGGGATCAGGGTCATTGGGTGTGAAAGGAGATCCCGGGACAAGGAATCAGGGTCATTGGGTGTGACATGGAGAATCAGGGTCACTGGGTGTAACAGGGCATTGGGGTAACTGGGTGCAACAGTTGATCGGGGTCACCACTTGCAATGGGGGATCGGAGTCACCGGATGCGACAGGGGATCAGGGTCAAAGGGTGCAACAGGGGATTGGGATCACTGGGTGTGAAAGGAGATTGGGGTCACTAGGTGTGACAGGGGATCGGGGTCACTGGGTGCGACAGGGGATTGGGGTCACCAGGTGCGACAGGGGATCGGGGTTACCGGGTGTAACAGGGGATCGGGGTCACTGCGTGTGATGGGATTGGGGTCACTGCATGTGATGAGATTGGGGTCACTGGGTGTGACAGGTGATCGGGGTCACTACGTGTAATGGGATTGGGGTCACCGGGTGCGACAGGGGATCGGGGTCACCACATGCAATGGGGTATCGGAGTCACCGGGTGCGACAGGGGATCGGGGTCACCGGGTGTGACAGGGAATCGGGGGGTCACCGGATCCTTTACAGCAGTGGGGGTCAGGAACGAGCACCGGTGTGTTCAATCCTCCCTGAGCTATCCCACCGAGGAGCTGTCACTGTGAACAGAAAACCATAAGCAGCGCAGCCATGCCCCTGACCAGAGGAAAGTGCCCCAGAACTGATGGAAAGGGCCCCCGGGACCAGTGGGTCAGGAGGGCCCTTCATGGTTTTCTGCACAAGGGCCCTGAATGTTCTAGTTCCACCTCTGGTTGTGGGGATAATGTGTAATATTTACCTTCCTCCTGGCAACCTCCATCCATGCGGTCAGTGCAGTGCTACCACCTCTCTGAGGAGCTTCAGGCCGCAGCTGCACCTTCTCCTCCTCTTTGTACAACGTGGGGTTAATGGGCCTGCATTGTACCTGATGAGGCCGAGGGACTGACCAGAACCCAGAGCTTTGGGTAGAAGGAAGCAGGACTGAAGAATACCTGACCAAGGGTGCGCCCTATCCCTGCACCCCGAGACTAAACAAGCCATGTGGGGGGGGGGGGGGCCATCCTGCAAGGTTAGATTTTTGGATAAATGACATTAATAACGTTTCACTTACAAAGATGACTTTAATCAGCAAATAAAATCGGGGGTGGGGGGGGGGGGGAACCTCCACCGGGGGAGTCCCGGCCTTTGCTAAATCCACTCTCACTAAGCGATCGTCCTCTGGAGACGCGACGGCAGAGATGAAAACTCCACAAAGGGACTCAACCATGTAGAGAGGCGCTCCAACCCGACCGCAATCGGTGGATGACAGAGGACAACATGATGGTAAATGAAGAGCCCCCATCAACACTAACATGTTTCAGGCCATGCTCCTTCAATGAAGTGGAGGGCCGGGGTGCTTTGGACTGTTTCAATAAGAAGAAAGGACTGGAAGTGACCACCAAAAAATGTTCATGAGAACTAGGGAGGCCCAGCCGACCATGAAAAGATGGAGGGATGATCACCTGGATGGAAATAACATTTGTGCCAAACGACAATATAAAAAAAAATAAAACAACTTTATTAATATATAAAGAATATGTTATAAACATGTATTATAAATCCTGTATAATAATAATAATTATTACTATTAAAAAAAAGACTAAACTGGGAAAATATATAAATGTATCAATAAACAATAAAAAAAAGTTCAAAAAAATATATGAGATAAAGGAGTTTATGAATCTTGCAACAATAAAATGAATTGAAAAGAAAAAAAAATGATATATACTGTATAAATATGAAAATTATATTGCTCCAAGTATTGGTCCCCGGCCTTTCCACACACATGACCTTTAATGGCCCCCCAGTCTTAGTCCGTAGGGTTCAATATTGAGTTGGCCCCGCCCTTTCCACACACATGACCTTTAATGGCCCCCCAGTCTTGGTCCGTAGGGTTCAATATTGAGTTGGCCCCGCTCTTTCCACACACATGACCTTTAATGGCCCCCCAGTCTTAGTCCGTAGGGTTCAATATTGAGTTGGCCCCGCCCTTTCCACACACATGACCTTTAATGGCCCCCCAGTCTTGGTCCGTAGGGTTCAATATTGAGTTGGCCCCGCCCTTTCCACACACATGACCTTTAATGGCCCCCCAGTCTTAGTCCGTAGGGTTCAAAATTGAGTTGGCCCCGCTCTTTCCACACACATGACCTTTAATGGCCCCCCAGTCTTAGTCCGTAGGGTTCAATATTGAGTTGGCCCCACCCTTCCCACACACATTACCTTTAATGGCCTCCCAGTCTTAGTCCGTAGGGTTCAATATTGAGTTGGCCCCGCCCTTTGCAGCTATAACAGCTTCAACTCTTCTGGGAAGGCCGCCCACAAGGTTTAGGAGGGTGTCTATGGGAAGGTTGGACCATTCTTCCAGAAGCACATTTGTCAGGTCAGGCACTGATGTCGGGGGAGGAGGCCTGGCTCGCAGTCTCCGCTCTAATTCATCCCAAAGGTGTTCTATGGGGTTGAGGTCAGGACTCTGTGCAGGACAGTCAAGTTCCTCCACCCCAAACTGGCTCCTCCATGTCTTTATGGACCTTGCTTTGTGCGCTGGTGGGGAGTCATGTTGGAACAGGAAGGGGCCATCCCCAAACTCTTCCCACAAAATTGGGAACATGAAATTGTCCAAAATATCGCCTTAAGAGTTCCCTTCCCTGGAAGTAGGGGGCCAAGCCCAACCCCTGAAAAACAACCCCACACCATAATCCCCCCTCCACCAAACTTTACACTTGGCACAATGCAGTCAGGCAAGTACCGATCTGACCACCGCCAAACCCAGACATGTCCATCAGAGTGCCAGACAGAGAAGTGTGATTGGTCACTCCAGAGAACACACCTCCACTGCTCTAGAGTCCAGTGGCGGCGTGCTTTACACCACGGCATCCGACGCTTTGCATTGCACTTGGTGATGGAAAGCTTGGATGCAGCTGCTCGGCCATGGAAACTCATTCCATCAAGCTCTCTACGCACTGTTGTTGGGCTCATCTGAAGGCCACACCAAGTTTGGAGGTCTTTAGCTATTGACTCTGCAGACAGTTGGCGACTTCTTCGCACTGTGCGCTTCAGCATGCACTGACCCCACCCTGTCATATGACGTGGCCTACCACTTGGTGGCTGAGTGACTGTTGTTCCCAGTTGCTTCCACTTTTTTATAATCCCACTAACAGTTGAGCGTGGAATATTTAGTAGCCAGGAAATGTCACGGATGGACTTATTGCCCAGGTGGCCACCTATCACGGGACCACGCTTGGAGTCACTGAGCTCCTGAGAGCGACCCATTCTTTCACCAATGTTTGTAGAAGCCGTCTGCATGCCTAGGGGCTTGATTGTATACACCTGTGTCCATGGAGGGGATTGGAACACATGAATCACATGATATGGAGGGGATTGGAACACCTGAATCACATGATATGGAGGGGATTGGAACACCTGAATCACATGATATGGAGGGGATTGGAACACCTGAATCACATAATATGAAGGGGATTGGAACACCTGAATCACATGATATGGAGGGGATTGGAACACCTGAATCACATGATATGGAGGGGATTGGAACACCTGAATCACATGTATGGGAGGGGATTGGAATACCTGAATCACATGATATGGAGGGGATTGGAACACCCGAATCACATGATATGGAGGGGATTGGAACACCTGAATCACATGATTTGGAGGGGATTGGAACACCTGAATCACATGATTTGGACGGGATTGGAACACCTGAATCACATGATTTGGAGGGGATAGGAACACCTGAATCACATGATATGGAGGGGATAGGAACACCTGAATCACATGATGTGGAGGGCGGGGACAATACTTTGGACAATATAATGTATATACAGGATTATAGTTACAATGAGCTGCACTGTCTAACCAAGGCCACTAGATGTCGCAATACACACACTGTGATCCAACTGAAAATTCTCCACTGAAATTTTAAGGGTAACTCCACTTCCATCAGAATCAAATAATATCAAATAAAAAAATAAGAAGAATATAGCCAATACAATCACTATACAAGTCATATTGTAACAGAATGTTATTAAAATGTATCTTTCCTTTTCAATCTGCAGCCGCTGTAACTTTCTGTAAAATACAATATGGCAACCTGGAGGTGTTCTGTTCACAGATGGTATATGAACCCCCCCCCCCCCCCTCCTTCCCCCAGAAATTTAATTTCCTGCTTGTGTGATTGGTTCACTGATTTTCCCAAAAGTCTGCACTAAGATACAAGTCAGATTTTGGGCATCCACTGCATTACAAATGACATTTTTTGGTGATATACTCCTGAAGGAAGATCACATCTAAAGGGATGCAGACCCTGCCCCTTTCCTCATCAGAGCCTTGCCTGTGCAGCAGCTGGTTGATCATTATAGAACCGATCCCATTCACATTCATTCGGCACATGGACACAGAGAAACAAACCGTCATTTCTTCAGAATAACAAAAAGTAAGAATCTGCCGCAAAGGTTGGAAATATCCCCGCAATGTACAGAGATCACCGGGAGGAGAAGGTTGTTTTCCCTCAACAAAGATGGAGTTACTCTTTAAGGGCAGGTTCACGCTAGGGGAAGTGATCCAGGGAATATCCAATTATTGATCCAGGGAATATCCGATTATTGATCCAGGAAATATCCGATTATTGATCCAGGGAATATCCGATTATTGATCCAGGAAATATCCGATTATTGATCCAGGGAATATCCAATTATTGATCCCGGGAATATCTGATTATTGATCCAGGAAATATCAGATTATTGATCCAGGGAATATCCGATTATTGATCCAGGAAATATCCGATTATTGATCCAGGGAATATCCAATTATTGATCCCGGGAATATCTGATTATTGATCCAGGGAATATCCGATTATTGATCCAGGGAATATCCGATTATTGATCCAGGGAATATCCAATTATTGATCCAGGGAATATTCGATTGTCTCTCGGGGGATCAGGAAGGAATTGTTTTCCCTGCAGGAGCAAATTGGATTGTGCTTTGCTGGTTGTTTTGTGGGTGTAGGATTATAACTTTTATTTTCTTTTTTTTTAAACTAGATAGACTTTTGTCTTTTTTTCAGCCAGACTAACTAACTGTACTAGAATGCCGTAAAATGCATTAAAAACGCACTGGAATGCACCGAATATATTCTCTTTTGAGAAGAGGAGATTAAGGGGGGGTATGATCTCCATGTATAATACATAAGGGGGATATGATCACCATGTATAATACATAAGGGGGGATATGATCTCCATGTATCCATGTATAATACATAAGGGGGGATATGATCTCCATGTATAATACATAAGGGGGGATATGATCTCCATGTATAATACATAAGGGGGGATATGATCTCCATGTATAATACATAAGGGGGGATATGATCTCCATGTATAATACATAAGGGGGGATATGATCTCCATGTATAATACATAAGGGGGGATATGATCACCATGTATAATACATAAGGGGGGATATGATCACC